>NC_092416.1:185752572-185974411 GCF_040894005.1 Engystomops pustulosus | reverse complement strand
CCTACTCCTAGATACATATCTCCAGAGGCTGAGCACATGGAACATACCTCTCACACCTGCACCCTCTGTCCTCCCCCTAGATACATATCTCCAGAGGCTGAGCACATGGAACATACCTCTCACACCTGCACCCTCTGCCCTACCCCTAGATACATATCTCCAGATGCTGAGCACATAGGACATACCTCTCACACCTGCACCCTCTGCCCTACTCCTAGATACATATCTCCAGAGGCTGAGCACATAGTACATACCTCTCACACCTGCACCCTCTGCCCTACTCCTAGATACATATCTCCAGAGGCTGAGCACATAGGACATACCTCTCACACCTGCACCATCTGCCCTCCGCGTAGATACATATCTCCAGAGGCTGAGCACATAGGACATACCTCTCACACCTGCACCCTCTGCCCTCCCCCTAGATACATATCTCCAGAGGCTGAGCACATAGGACATACCTCTCACACCTGCACCCTCTGCCCTCCCCCTAGATACATATCTCCAGAGGCTGAGCACATAGGACATACCTCTCACACCTGCACCCTCTGCCCTACCCATAGATACATATCTCCAGAGGCTGAGCACATAGTACATACCACTGTCTCACACCTGCACCCTCTGCCCTACCCCTAGATACATATCTCCAGAGGCTGAGCACATAGGACATACCTCACACCTGCACCCTCTGCCCTACCCACAGATGCATATCTCCAGAGGCTGAGCACATGGAACATACCTCTCACACCTGCACCCTCTGCCCTACCCATAGATACATATCTCCAGAGGCTGAGCACATGGAACATACCTCTCACACCTGCACCCTCTGCCCTACCCATAGATACATATCTCCAGAGGCTGAGCACATGGAACATACCTCTCACACCTGCACCCTCTGCCCTACTCCTAGATACATATCTCCAGAGGCTGAGCACATGGAACATACCTCTCACACCTGCACCCTCTGCCATCCCCCTAGATACATATCTCCAGAGGCTGAGCACATAGGACATACCGCTCACACCTGCACCCTCTGCCATCCCCCTAGATACATATCTCCAGAGGCTGAGCACATAGGACATACCTCTCACACCTGCACCCTCTGCCATCCCCCTAGATACATATCTCCAGAGGCTGAGCACATAGGACATACCTCTCACACCTGCACCCTCTGCCCTACCCCTAGATACATATCTCCAGAGGCTGAGCACATAGGACATACCTCTCACACCTGCACCCTCTGCCCTACTCCTAGATACATATCTCCAGAGGCTGAGCACATAGAACATACCTCTCACACCTGCACCCTCTGCCCTACTCCTAGATACATATCTCCAGAGGCTGAGCACATGGAACATACCTCTCACACCTGCACCCTCTGTCCTCCCCCTAGATACATATCTCCAGAGGCTGAGCACATGGAACATACCTCTCACACCTGCACCCTCTGCCCTACCCCTAGATACATATCTCCAGATGCTGAGCACATAGGACATACCTCTCACACCTGCACCCTCTGCCCTACTCCTAGATACATATCTCCAGAGGCTGAGCACATAGTACATACCTCTCACACCTGCACCCTCTGCCCTACTCCTAGATACATATCTCCAGAGGCTGAGCACATAGGACATACCTCTCACACCTGCACCATCTGCCCTCCGCGTAGATACATATCTCCAGAGGCTGAGCACATAGGACATACCTCTCACACCTGCACCCTCTGCCCTCCCCCTAGATACATATCTCCAGAGGCTGAGCACATAGGACATACCTCTCACACCTGCACCCTCTGCCCTCCCCCTAGATACATATCTCCAGAGGCTGAGCACATAGGACATACCTCTCACACCTGCACCCTCTGCCCTACCCATAGATACATATCTCCAGAGGCTGAGCACATAGTACATACCACTGTCTCACACCTGCACCCTCTGCCCTACCCCTAGATACATATCTCCAGAGGCTGAGCACATAGGACATACCTCACACCTGCACCCTCTGCCCTACCCACAGATGCATATCTCCAGAGGCTGAGCACATGGAACATACCTCTCACACCTGCACCCTCTGCCCTACCCATAGATACATATCTCCAGAGGCTGAGCACATGGAACATACCTCTCACACCTGCACCCTCTGCCCTACCCATAGATACATATCTCCAGAGGCTGAGCACATGGAACATACCTCTCACACCTGCACCCTCTGCCCTACTCCTAGATACATATCTCCAGAGGCTGAGCACATAGGACATACCTCTCACACCTGCACCCTCTGCCATCCCCCTAGATACATATCTCCAGAGGCTGAGCACATAGGACATACCGCTCACACCTGCACCCTCTGCCATCCCCCTAGATACATATCTCCAGAGGCTGAGCACATAGGACATACCTCTCACACCTGCACCCTCTGCCATCCCCCTAGATACATATCTCCAGAGGCTGAGCACATAGGACATACCTCTCACACCTGCACCCTCTGCCCTCCCCCTAGATACATATCTCCAGAGGCTGAGCACATAGGACATACCTCTCACACCTGCACCCTCTGTCCTCCGCGTAGATACATATCTCCAGAGGCTGAGCACATAGTACATACCTCTCACACCTGCACCCTCTGCCCTACTCCTAGATACATATCTCCAGAGGCTGAGCACATAGGACATACCTCTCACACCTGCACCCTCTGCCCTCCCCCTAGATACATATCTCCAGAGGCTGAGCACATAGTACATACCTCTCACACCTGCACCCTCTGCCCTCCCCCTAGATACATATCTCCAGAGGCTGAGCACATAGAACATACCTCTCACACCTGCACCCTCTGTCCTCCCCCTAGATACATATCTCCAGAGGCTGAGCACATAGGACATACCTCTCACACCTGCACCCTCTGCCCTACCCATAGATACATATCTCCAGAGGCTGAGCACATAGGACATACCTCTCACACCTGCACCCTCTGCCCTCCCCCTAGATACATATCTCCAGAGGCTGAGCACATAGGACATACCTCTCACACCTGCACCCTCTGCCCTACCCATAGATACATATCTCCAGAGGCTGAGCACATAGAACATACCTCTCACACCTGCACCCTCTGGAGATATGTATCTACGTGGAGGACAGAGGGTGCAGGTGTGAGAGGTATGTCCTATGTGCTCAGCCTCTGGAGATATGTATCTAGGGGGAGGACAGAGGCTGAGCACATAGGACATACCTCTCACACCTGCACCCTCTGTCCTCCGCGTAGATACATATCTCCAGAGGCTGAGCACATAGTACATACCTCTCACACCTGCACCCTCTGCCCTACTCCTAGATACATATCTCCAGAGGCTGAGCACATAGGACATACCTCTCACACCTGCACCCTCTGCCCTCCCCTAGATACATATCTCCAGAGGCTGAGCACATAGTACATACCTCTCACACCTGCACCCTCTGCCATCCCCCTAGATACATATCTCCAGAGGCTGAGCACATAGGACATACCTCTCACACCTGCACCCTCTGCCCTCCCCCTAGATACATATCTCCAGAGGCTGAGCACATAGGACATACCTCTCACACCTGCACCCTCTGTCCTCCGCGTAGATACATATCTCCAGAGGCTGAGCACATAGTACATACCTCTCACACCTGCACCCTCTGCCCTACTCCTAGATACATATCTCCAGAGGCTGAGCACATAGGACATACCTCTCACACCTGCACCCTCTGCCCTCCCCCTAGATACATATCTCCAGAGGCTGAGCACATAGTACATACCTCTCACACCTGCACCCTCTGCCCTCCCCCTAGATACATATCTCCAGAGGCTGAGCACATAGAACATACCTCTCACACCTGCACCCTCTGTCCTCCCCCTAGATACATATCTCCAGAGGCTGAGCACATAGGACATACCTCTCACACCTGCACCCTCTGCCCTACCCATAGATACATATCTCCAGAGGCTGAGCACATAGGACATACCTCTCACACCTGCACCCTCTGCCCTCCCCCTAGATACATATCTCCAGAGGCTGAGCACATAGGACATACCTCTCACACCTGCACCCTCTGCCCTACCCATAGATACATATCTCCAGAGGCTGAGCACATAGAACATACCTCTCACACCTGCACCCTCTGTCCTCCCCCTAGATACATATCTCCAGAGGCTGAGCACACAGGGCATACCTCTCACACCTGCACCCTCTGCCCTCCCCCTAGATACATATCTCCAGAGTCTGAGCACATAGGACATACCACTGTCTCACACCTGCACCCTCTGCCCTCCCCCTAGATACATATCTCCAGAGGCTGAGCACACAGGACATACCTCTCACACCTGCACCCTCTGCCCTCTGCTTAGGTACGTGGTCTGCAGAGGCCTGAAGGTCGGTATAGAGGACGTACGTAACTACTTGTTTACCGTCAATCTTCGGCTGAACCATCTGCGAGGCTCTGACCAGGACGTGAATCTGGTGGTGCCCCTGGAGGTGCTGAGAGGAGACCGGCAGTTCTATGAGTACATGGTGCGCTCCAATGAGAGGTGAGCACCTTACACCCCACTGATCGCCCTCCAAGTGTGTGCACCCCCTGACTCTCCCCTCCGTCCACAGCTTCTGTGAGGTCCAGATAAAAGCCTTGGCTAAGATCCACGCCTTCGTCCAAGACTCGTGAGTAAATCTTCACTCGTGCTGCTTCAGCATGGACACACAGTGATAACCCATGCTACAGGAAGGGGACAGCCATGTGCAGAGGGTACACGGGCTCTACAGCAGAGCAGCCTACTATGTACAGGGGGTACACGGGCTCTACAGCAGCAGTATGGTAGGAGGTCAGCAGGGCAGCCAGCTATGTACAGAGGGTACACAGACTCTACAGCAGCAGTATGGTAGGAGGTCAGCAGGGCAGCCAGCTATGTACAGAGGGTACACCGGCTCTACAGCAGGAGTATGGTAGGAGGTCAGCAGGGCAGCCAGCTATGTACAGAGGGTACACAGACTCTACAGCAGCAGTATGGTAGGAGGTCAGCAGGGCAGCCAGCTATGTACAGAGGGTACACAGACTCTACAGCAGCAGTATGGTAGGAGGTCAGCAGGGCAGCCAGCTATGTACAGAGGGTACACAGGCTCTACAGCAGCAGTATGGTAGGAGGTCAGCAGAACCACCTGCTGTGTACAGAGTATACACAGGCTCTACAGCACCAGTATGGTAGGAGGTCAGCAGGGCAGCCAGCCATGTACAGAGGGTACACAGATTCTACAGCAGGACTATGGTAGGAGGTCAGCAGGGCAGTCAGGTATATACAGAGGGTACACAGGCTCTACAGCAGCAGTATGGTTGGAGGTCAGCAGAACCATCTGCTGTGTACAGAAGGTACACCGACTCTACAGCAGCAGTATGGTAGGAGGTGAGCAGGGCAGCCAGCTATGTACAGAGTATACACAGGCTCTACAGCACCAGTATGGTAGGAGGTGAGCAGGGCAGCCAGCTATGTACAGAGTATACACAGGCTCTACAGCACCAGTATGGTAGGAGGTCAGCAGGGCAGCCAGCTATGTACAGAGGGTACACAGGCTCTACAGCAGCAGTATGGTTGGAGGTCAGCAGAACCATCTGCTGTGTACAGAAGGTACACCGACTCTACAGCAGCAGTATGGTAGGAGGTCAGCAGGGCAGCCAGCCATGTACAGAGGGTACACAGATTCTACAGCAGGACTATGGTAGGAGGTCAGCAGGGCAGTCAGGTATGTACAGAGGGTACACAGGCTCTACAGCAGGGCAGCCAGCTATGTACAGAGGGTACACAGGCTCTACAGCAGCAGTATGGTTGGAGGTCAGCAGAACCATCTGCTGTGTACAGAAGGTACACCGACTCTACAGCAGCAGTATGGTAGGAGGTGAGCAGGGCAGCCAGCTATGTACAGAGTATACACAGGCTCTACAGCACCAGTATGGTAGGAGGTGAGCAGGGCAGCCAGCTATGTACAGAGGGTACACAGGCTCTACAGCAGCAGTATGGTAGGAGGTTCAGCAGGGCAGCCAGCTATGTACAGAGGGTACAAAGACTCTACAGCAGGAGTATGGTAGGAGGTCAGCAGGGCAGCCAGCTATGTACAGAGGGTACACAGGCTCTACAGCAGCAGTATGGTAGGAGGTCAGCAGGGCAGCCAGCTATGTACAGAGGGTACACAGGCTCTACAGCAGCAGTATGGTAGGAGGTCAGCGGGACAGCCAGCTATGTACAGAGGGTACACAGATTCTACAGCAGGACTATGGTAGGAGGTCAGCAGGGCAGCCAGCTATGTACAGAGGGTACACAGACTCTACAGCAGGAGTATGGTAGGAGGTCAGCAGGGCAGCCAGCTATGTACAGAGGGTACACAGACTCTACAGCAGGAGTATGGTAGGAGGTTCAGCAGGGCAGCCAGCTATGTACAGAGGGTACACAGGCTCTACTGCAGGAGTATGGTAGGAGGTCAGCAGAACCACCTGCTGTGTACAGAAGGTACACAGGCTCTACAGCACCAGTATGGTAGGAGGTCAGCAGGGCAGCCAGCTATGTACAGAGGGTACAAAGACTCTACAGCAGGAGTATGGTAGGAGGTCAGCAGGGCAGCCAGCTATATACACAGGGTACACAGACTCTACAGCAGCAGTATGGTAGGAGGTCAGCAGGGCAGTCAGGTATGTACAGAGGGTACACGGGCTCTACTGCAGGAGTATGGTAGGAGGTCAGCAGAACCACCTGCTGTGTACAGAAGGTACACAGGCTCTACAGCACCAGTATGGTAGGAGGTCAGCAGGGCAGTCAGGTATGTACAGAGGGTACACAGACTCTACAGCAGGAGTATGGTAGGAGGTTCAGCAGGGCAGCCAGCTATGTACAGAGGGTACACAGACTCTACAGCAGGAGTATGGTAGGAGGTTCAGCAGGGCAGCCAGCTATGTACAGAGGGTACACAGGCTCTACAGCAGGAGTATGGTAGGAGGTTCAGCAGGGCAGCCAGCTATGTACAGAGGGTACACAGACTCTACAGCAGGAGTATGGTAGGAGGTCAGCAGGCAGCCAGCTATGTACAGAGGGTACACAGGCTCTACAGCAGCAGTATGGTAGGAGGTGAGCAGGGCAGCCAGCTATGTACAGAGGGTACACAGACTCTACAGCAGCAGTATGGTAGGAGGTCAGCAGGGCAGCCAGCTATGTACAGAGGGTACACAGACTCTACAGCAGGAGTATGGTAGGAGGTCAGCAGGGCAGCCAGCTATAAACACAGGGTACACAGACTCTACAGCAGGAGTATGGTAGGAGGTGAGCAGGGCAGCCAGCTATATACAGAGGGTACACAGGCTCTACAGCAGCAGTATGGTAGGAGGTGAGCAGGGCAGCCAGCTATGTACAGAGGGTACACAGACTCTACAGCAGGAGTATGGTAGGAGGTCAGCAGGGCAGCCAGCTATATACACAGGGTACACAGACTCTACAGCAGCAGTATGGTAGGAGGTCAGCAGGGCAGTCAGGTATGTACAGAGGGTACACGGGCTCTACAGCAGGGCAGCCTACTATGTACAGAGGGTACACAGACTCTACAGCAGGAGTATGGTAGGAGGTTCAGCAGGGCAGCCAGCTATGTATAGAGGGTACAAAGACAATGCAATGTTCATAATGTATAGACAGTATTGTAGTAGTACCCTGTGTGTACACTGGGTGACCCCTTTAATATTGCCCTATGGATATTATATGGTGGGGTGCTATTTGAGCTGCAGTGGACCCCACAAGCAACCTGTTATGGAAGATTCACTGTGTCATCTCTTACAGGACCTTGAGTGAACCCCACCAGGCTGATCTACGTAAAGAGTGTCTGAAGCTGTGGGGGGTAAGTAGCGCAGAGGGGGGGGGGGTCCATATCCTTATCATCTGCTGCACGACTAGAATGTATTGCTGATAATGATGGATGCCTCTGTGACGACACTGCAGCTCTCCTATGTTCTCATCTGTTCCTCCTCTTTCTGGCAGATTCCTGACCAGGCTCGAGTGGCCCCGACTAATACTGACCCTAAAACCAAATTCTTCCAGCTGATCCAGGTGGGACGTTTGCTCCAGCGCTGCTTTTCCTGCTCCTTTTTTTGAATTGGTGTCAAATGTAGCGTCTTCCTTCCTGTACATTTCCAGAGCAGGGACATAGACGTTTACAACCACAAGCCGACCCCCCTGACCGCCAAGACCCTGGAGAAGCTGAGCCACGTGCTGGACTACAGGTGCATGGTGTCCGGGAGCGAGCAGAAGTTCCTCCTGGGAATGGGGGTAAGACTGCAGACAGCCCTGATCACACAGGACGGCTCCTCACACTGCTGTGCTCTTAGGGGCACAGCAGTGTGAGGAGATGGCTGAGTGATTGTATTTTAACCCCTTTGTCACCATCTCTTTAGAGATCTCAGATCTACACCTGGGGCGGTCGACCCTCTGATCGTTGGACGAAACTGGATCTGAAAACGGAGCTTCCTAGAGACACCCTGCTCTCCGTGGAGATCGTCCATGAGCTGAAGGGCGAGGTGAGCGCAGAAACTTATCTTAGGTGAATGTGTCGCCAGTGATTAGAGTATTTATTACCTGGGACTCCCTTGTGGTGATCCCCCCCCCCCCTGCCCCACTGTCTGTATGGTAGTATCCATAGAGGCGGCCATATTGGTTGTTCCTTTTTGAGCCTTTCGTTTTGTGATTCCAGGGTAAAGCACAGAGAAAAATCGGGGCCATTCACATTCTGGATGTCCTTTTCCTCAATGGCATGGATGTCCGACCCCAGCACTTCAACCAGAGGTAAGTCCTACCACATCTCTGTGCGGCAGAAGACGAGGCCGACCCTTTATAACCCCAGGACTGATGTGATCATGACGTGTCGTCTCCCCTTCAGGATTCAGCTGGCTGAGAAGTTTGTGAAAGCCGTATCTAAGCCCAGCCGCCCCGATATGAACCCCATTCGGTGAGTGCACTGCCCCCCCCCCCCCAGGTCCTCTCCATTGCATCACAGTGTATCAGTGCAGGAAACTCGCTGTGAGCTGAGCAGAACGGCTGCACAGAGTGACAAACCTTCAGCTGTATGAGGAGAACCAACGAGTGCTGCCATTCACTTAAAGCAAGTGGAGATCTTGAAAGCTTGTGATGCGTCTCAAGATGTGAACTGACATGTGCTTCTCCTGCAGGGTGAAAGAGGTGTACAGGCTGGAGGAGATCCAGAAGATCTTCCTGAGGTAATGGACTCCCCATTAGGGGCCTGTGTGCACCCGCTGCTTCATGCTGCACGCTCCGGCAATTAATGGGGAAGTTAAGTGTGAATTCTGACTAGCAAAATCGTCTGGAGTAGAAGGGGCTTCTGGGGGGCAGGAGCTTGTGTTATTGATAGGGGATCATCTATCAGATCTGTGTGGGGTGAGACCCCCTATAATGTGAGGTTATACAATGTGTCTCCTGTGCTTGGGCCTAGGCTGGAGATGAAGGTCATTAAGAGCTCCGGTGGGATTCCCCGACTGTCCTACACCGGCCGAGACGACCGTCACTTTGTGCCCTCAGGTCTATACATTGTAAAGACGATGAACGGTGAGTGCAGCACAGCGCAACGCCTCACAGGCGCCTCCATCCCCTCCCCCAACAATAACCTCTGTCCCCCCGCAGATCCCTGGACCATGGCCTTCAGTAAAAGTCACAACCGCAAATACTTCTACAACCTCAAGACCCACAAGTCCATCTACGAGGTCCCTGTTGAGTCCATTGCACCATTTCAGTAAGTCTGGAGCCCCTTCTCATGAGATTTATCCTGCGGGTAGAGGATAACAATGTGATTAGGGGTCTGACTATATCCCACCCATCACAATTATTCCCTATCTGCAGGGTAATGGGGTCTGGGAGACCCCTAATCACTTATGGGACAGCCCTATGAGAGTGAATGTCCTGTAGCTACGTTGTGGGGTCTTTGTGTCTTGCAGCGTTTGCTTCGCAGAGCGGCTCTTCTGGGAGTGGGGCGAGGGGGTACAGATCCACGAGTCTCAGAAACAAGACCCCAACACGGAGAAGCTTTCCAAAGACGCCGTCCTGCACTTCATCCGGATGCACCAGCCCTCGTCCTCCGGGGGCAGGGAGGAGAGGTAGTGACGGGCGCAGGCGACCCCTGAAGGGGGGAAGGAACTCTACAGGCGAATGGAGACCCCCAAAGAGACATGAATTGCACTGCAGACGAGGGGCTCGTCCGGGACATGTTTCCCTTTAGCTTCCCCTGTGATTTCTGTTCAGTTCCTCTTGTGAATTACAGAAAGTCTCTTAATACTAGAGCCAAGAGCTGGGATCAGTGTGTGGGGCTCATCCCCTAGAAGGCTCCTGGGACTCTTTATGGACAGAATTATATGGACTGGATTGAAGTAGCAGAAGATCTGGACTCTGAGGTGAAGAACCCCTGAGCGGTGCTGCCTCTGCGGCTTCATGTCCCGTCCCTCATGCTATCGGTGTGCGTTTTACTGCATGGTTTGCCTTGTACCCAAGTCCTAGGGAGACACCGCAATAAAGCACTAGAGTTTGGATATATCACTAGATTCGGGCGCCTCGTTGTGCGGAGGGGAGAGTCCTCGTTATTTGGGGGACAGGTAAGTTGTAATGGAGTGAGGGGTCTACTACTGCGGCCCTCCACCTAGATTTATGGACATGGCGAGAATCTGCCGCTGCCTTCTCTTCCAGGACCCCCCTATCATGGACTTCAGATACCCCAGAAATCAGCGCTCCAAAACCTTCTTGTAACAAGGGTCCAGTCTGCTGCCACTCCTCCATGTCACACTGTGCGGGCGCATGTGACGCCATCTTTGGGCTTCAGAACCGATGTGCAGGGCATTGCTACAGCTATGGGTTCTCCCCTGCTGATGGGTCAGGACCTCCCCTGCTCACCATGTATTACTATGACCCCGCAGCCTGAGGTCACTGATCTATAGATTCCCCAGAAACACATAAGATGTATGAAAAAAAAAATATTTATTTTTATACAAATGTATAAAATGTTCTACATTGTATCGGTGATATCAGCAGCATTAGACGGGCGGAGGCCGCAGCTCGGAGGCTCCATCTCATTGTCTCACAATCTGTCCGAAGCCGGAATGTGGCTGGAAGTGTCTGGAATCTGCTCCTTGACCCCTGACCTTCATTTCCCTGAACCTAAAGACCGCATGGAGGCATCTTCACCGCAGGTCACATGGTCCACAAGTAATAGACCAGCACGATGAGGAAGAAGAGGGCAAAGGACACCATGGCGTTCTTCCGGTTCTCGTGTCGTAGTGATTTCAGCTCCTTCTCTGAAGAGACAAGATGGTGAATCCTGGGTAATGCTCCGCCCCATACTGTCATACACCGTGTGATGCTCCACCCCTGAGGACCTGCCCTGTGTAATGCTCCACCCGTACATATGTCCCCTATAGACAGCAATGACCATATGGATTGATACAATGCAGCACACGTCCAGCTCCCTACACGAGGAAGACAAGGCATGTCCTATCTTTTCCAGTATTATGACCCAATTAATTGCTTTGGAGAGGGAAGGGGTCTCCTCTCCATCGTACCCCTCTATCGAGGTCCTTCCCTACATAATTCTGTGTGATGCTTCACCCCTGAGGTCCTACCCTGTGTAATACTGTGACGCTACGCTCCTGAGGTCCTTCCCTGCATAATACTGTGTGATGCTCCGCCCCAGAGGTCCTTCCCTGCATAATACTGTGTGACGCTCCACCCCTGAAGTCCTGCCCTACATTATACTGTGTGATGCTCCGCCCCTGAGGTTCTTCCCTGCATAATACTGTGTGATGCTCCGCCCCTGAGGTTCTTCCCTGCATAATACTGTGTGACGCTCCGCTCCTGAGGTCCTTCCCTGCATAATACTGTGTGATGCTCCGCCCCTGAGGTCCTTCCCTACATAATTCTGTGTGACACTCCGCCCCTGAGGTCTTACCCTGTGTAATACTGTGACTCTCCGCCCCTGAGGTCCTTCCCTGCATAATACTGTATGATGCTCTGCCCCTGAGGTCCTTCCCTACATAATACTGTGTGATGCTTCGCCCCTGAGGTCCTTCCCTGTGTAATACTGTGACGCTCTGCTCCTGAGGTCCTTCCCTGCATAATACTGTGTGATGCTCCACCCCTGAGGTCCTGCCCTACATAATTCTGTGTGATGCATCGCCCCTGAGGTCCTTCCCTGTGTAATACGGTGACGCTCTGCTCCTGAGGTCCTGCCCTACATTATACTGTGTGACGCTCCACCCCTGGGGTCCTGCCCTACATTATACTGTGTGATGCTCCGCCCCTGAGGTCCTTCCCTGTGTAATACTGTGTGACGCTTCACCCCTGAGGTCCTGCCCTACATTATACTGTGTGATGCTCCGCCCCTGAGGTTCTTCCCTGCATAATATTGTGTGCCGCTCCGCCCCTGAGGTCCTTCCCTACATAATTCTGTGTGATGCTCCGTCCCTGAGGTCCTTCCCTGCATAATACTGTGTGATGCTTCACCCCTGAGGTCCTGCCCTACATTATACTGTGTGATGCTCCGCCCCAGAGGTCCTTCCCTGCATAATACTGTGTGACGCTCCACCCCTTAGGTCTTGCCCTACATTATACTGTGTGCCGCTCCGCCCCTGAGGTCCTACCCCGTGTAATACTGTGACTCTCCGCCCCTGAGGTCCTTCACTGCATAATTCTGTGTGATGCTCCGTCCCTGAGGTCCTTCCCTACATAATTCTGTGTGATGCTCCACCCCTGGGGTCCTGCCCTACATTATACTGTGTGATGCTCCGCCCCTGAGGTCCTTCCCTACATAATACTGTGTGACACTCCACCCCTGGGGTCCTTCCCTACATAATTCTGTGTGACGCTTCACCCCTGAGGTCCTGCCCTACATTATACTGTGTGATGCTCCGCCCCTGAGGTTCTTCCCTGCATAATACTGTGTGATGCTCCGCCCCTGAGGTCCTTCCCTGCATAATACTGTGTGACGCTCCACCCCTGAGATTCTGCCCTGCATAATACTGTGTGATGCTCCGCCCCTGAGGTCCTTCCCTACATAATCCCTGTGTAATACTGTAACGCTTCCGCTTCACCCCTGAGGTTCTGCCCTACATTATACTGTGTGATGCTCCGCCCCTGAGGTCCTTCCCTGTATAATACTGTGTGATGCTCCACCCCTGGGGTCCTGCCCTACATTTTACTGTGTGATGCTCCGCCCCTGAGGTCCTTCCCTGCATAATACTGTGTGATGCTCCACCCCTGAGGTCCTGCCCTACATTATACTGTGTGATGCTCCGCCCCTGAGGTCTTACCCAACATTATACTGTGTGATGCTCCGCCCCTGAGGTCTTGCCCTACATTATACTGTGTGATGCTCCGCCCCTGAGGTCCTGCCCTACATTATACTGTGTGATGCTCCGCCCCTGACATCCTTCCCTGTAATAATACTGTGTGATGCTCCACCCCTGAGGTCCTTCCCTATATAATACTGAGCTATGCTCCGCCAACACTGTGTCCACCCTCCAAGCTACAGAGGCCCCTCCCACTACTTACCGTAATGAGACATCTTGTTGGTCAGGGAGTTTTTCTCCTTTTCTAACTTTTGCCTTCAAAAAAGAAGAAGAGAAAATAGTTGAGGCTAATTACAAGACTGCAAAGACTCGACCCCAGGATTGTGAGATGACGATGACACAGGATGGATCCTCCTTCCCTCCATAGTGCCCCCTCCCTTCCTCTGCCCATCTCCCCTCTGCTGCCCATTGCCCCCCTACCTTTACCATGCCACCATTCTTTCCCCATCCTTTCTACCCTCCCCCATCCTCGCCTTGCCTCCTCCCACTGTTGCCCCTCTCACTTGCCCTCCTCCCTCTCTCTCCTCCTTCTGTCGCCCCTCTGACCTCCCCTCGTGGGCCTCTCTCGCCTCCCCCTCCTCCCCTTGTTGCCCCCTCTCGCCTTCCCTTGTTGCCCTCTCTCTCACCTCCCCTCCTCCCCATGTTGCTCTCTCTTGCCTCCCCTCCTCCCCTCGTTGCCCTCTCTCTCGCCTCCCCTCCTCCCCTCGTTGCCCTCTCTCTCGCCTCCCCTCCTCCCCTTGTTGCCCTCTCTCTCACCTCCCCTCCTCCCCATGTTGCTCTCTCTTGCCTCCCCTCCTCCCCTCTCTCTCGCCTCCCCTCCTCCCCTCGTTGCCCTCTCTCGCCTTCCCTTGTTGCCCTCTCTCGCCTTCCCTTGTTGCCCTCTATCTCACCTCCCCTCCTCCGTTAGCTCATCTTTGCGTAGTCTGTAGTCGACCTCTTCCAGGCTGTTCCTGCAGGACTGCAGCCGCTCCTCCGCGCTGTCTATCTGCAGGAGAAACGCAGGACGCCGTTAGTAGGTGAGCGAGGGATAAATATGTGCAAAATAAACAACGTCATTTTTATTACAGGTTTACACAGACTCAATCGGGAATAAAAAATAAACCAACAGACAATAGTGTGCGACTTCTGAATAATAGCTGCAATAAGGTGACTGCATGTACGAAAAACATAAACCTCAATGAATATATTAAGATGGAGCGCCAATAGCAATGTATATAAACCATAAATGAATTAGTCTATTGCAATGGCCTCCATAGGTTGTAGTATGGATCACATGATACTATCTAGTACCTGGCGTCACGCAGCTTGCGTTCCATTCATTGAGCGGCTGCCACAATATGACGTATTTCAGGCGCTTGTGAATTGTACCGCGCATGCACCATATTTTGACCGGAACTGCGCGCCAAGCAGCCACAGGTACATAAGGCAATCCTCCCCTGCTATGCACTTACTCCCGATGAAGCCCACCTGACAGGTGTTGGGACTGGTAACTAACTTTCCGTTTCTCATACTGAGATTAGTTTATAAATATCTGGTTACTGTCACTTTTATTGAGAATATCATGTGATTTCGACCTATGGAGACCATTGCAATAGACTAATTCATTTATGGTTTATATACATTGCTATTGGCGCTCCATCTTAATATATTTATTGAGGTTGATGTTTTTCGTACATGCAGTCTCCTAATTGCAGCTATTATTCAGAAGTCGCACACTATTGTCTGTTGGTTTGTTTTTTATGTCCGATTGAGTCTATGTGAACCTATAATAAATATGACGTTGTTTATTTTGCACATATGCATCCCTCTTCCTTCTTTGTTATATTCAATGTCTTATTGGATGCAGCTAAATGATCATATCCCGGCCTAATCAGGATATGACATATTAGTAGGTGCGCAGCGCCCCCTCTCCTCCCCCGTCACCCAGATACGGGCGATAGTAACCGCAGGATACCGAGGTCTGACCTATAACCTAGGGACAGGACCTGTACATGTGTCTCGTGTGGTGCTGGGTCACACTATGGCGGCTCCCGTGGCCTCTCAAAGCGCAGCCCAGAGCCCACTAGTCACAGAGACTGTGGACACAGTAGCCAATCAGGATCCAGCTAACAACCAGGGGCCACCATGTCAACAAACAGGAAGTCAGCTTACATCTATTTACCTATATCCACCAATCAGATTGAAGCTGTTATTTTATCAGAACCCACCTAATCACCTGCAACCAATCAGAGTCCAGGTTTTATTCGTTTCCATAGGCAACAGCCCCTTTAACCAATTAGATCGTAGCTTACATTTATATAAATAGGTACAAAGTGAGACACATGCTGTGATTTGCTGATAGAAAGCTGGAATGTGATTGGTTCTATCGGGTGTTATTACTGTGTGAGCTGGAATGTGATTGGTTACTTGGCGCCATAGCGCGTACACTGCGGCTCTCACCTCCTTCACCACGCTGATCCTGTCCCTCTTCTTCCTCGCCATGTTACTCTTCCGGGACACGTCTCCTTCTGTATTATTACTGCCGCCGCCATGTGTCACCGGGGCGGGGCCTGAGGCCGCGGCCGCCATCATAGTCAGGGTCATACAGAGTTCTCGTGGTCCGCCATGTTTGAGAGGGGAAGATGACGTCACAGACGCGGCGCAGACATATTAGGTAAGGGCAGGAGAAGGGGCAGCCATGGAAAGTCTCATCGCCATGATAAGTCCGGGCGGCGCCATGTTTACTGAGGGCAGCTGTGTGAACTACAGCTCCCAGCATGCTCCAGGGCAGCGGCCCGGGCTGTTGTCAGAGAGGAACATCACATTTATCATGTACATTATTATGCCAGGGGGAAGGAAGAGAGGGAAGGAATTCAACTGCATCTGTGTCTCCTCCTGTCCCTGCGCCCCCTCTCCCTCTGTCCCTGCTCCCCCTCTCCTCCGGTCCTTTCTCTCCCTCTCCTCCTGTCCCTGCTCCCCCTCTCCCTCTGTCCCTGCTCCCCCTCTCCTCCGGTCCTTTCTCTCCCTCTCCTCCTGTCCCTGCACCCCCTGTGCCTCTCCTCCTGTCCCTGCTCCCCCTCTCCCTCTGTCCCTGCTCCCCCTCTCCCTGCTCCCCCTGTCCCTGCACCCATGTGCCTCTCCTCCAGTCCCTTCTCCCCCTCTCCTCCTGTCCCTTCTCCCCCTGTCCCTGCACCCCCTCTCCCTCTGTCCCTGCTCCCCTCTCCTCCTGTCCATGCTCCCCCTCTCCCTCTGTCCCCGCTCCCCCTCTCCCTGCTCCCCCTGTCCCTGCACCCCCTGTGCCTCTCCTCCGGTCCCTGCTCCCCCTCTCCCTCTGTCCCTGCTCCCCCTCTCCCCCTGTCCCTGCTCCCCCTCTCCCTGCTCCCCCTGTCCCTGCACCCCTTGTGCCTCTCCTCCTGTCCCTTCTCCTCCTGTCCCTGCGCCCCCTCTCCTCCTGTCCCTGCTCCCCCTCTCCCTCTGTCCCTGCTCCCCCTCTCCTCCGGTCCTTTCTCTCCCTCTCCTCCTGTCCCTGCTCCCCCTCTCCTCCTGTCCATGCTCCCCCTCTCCCTCTGTCCCCGCTCCCCCTCTCCCTGCTCCCCCTGTCCCTGCACCCCCTGTGCCTCTCCTCCGGTCCCTGCTCCCCCTCTCCCTCTGTCCCTGCTCCCCCTCTCCCTGCTCCCCCTGTCCCTGCACCCCTTGTGCCTCTCCTCCTGTCCCTTCTCCTCCTGTCCCTGCGCCCCCTCTCCTCCTGTCCCTGCTCCCCCTCTCCCTCTGTCCCTGCTCCCCCTCTCCTCCGGTCCTTTTTCTCCCTCTCCTCCTGTCCCTGCTCCCCCTCTCCCTCTGTCCCCGCTTCCCCTCTCCCTGCTCCCCATGTCCCTGCACCCCCTGTGCCTCTCCTCCGGTCCCTTCTCCCCCTCTCCTCCTGTCCCTTCTCCCCCTGTCCCTGCGCCCCCTCTCCTCCTGTCCCTGCGCCCCCTCTCCTCCTGTCCCTGCTCCCCCTCTCCCTCTGTCCCTGCTCCCCCTCTCCTCCGGTCCTTTCTCTCCCTCTCCTCCTGTCCCTGCTCCCCCTCTCCCTCTGTCCCCGCTCCCCCTCTCCCTGCTCCCCCTGTCCCTGCTCCCCCTGTCCCTGCACCCCCTGTGCCTCTCCTCCTGTCCCTGCTCCCCCGCTCCCCCTGTCCCTGCGCCCCCTCTCCCTGCTCTCCTGCTCCCTCTATTTATTGACTTCTCTATTTGGATGGTGATTTGGTTATTGTTATTCCCGGCTGTTGCCGACTCGGATTGTACCTCCCATTATTGTGTTTGTTTGTCTGTATTGTTACGTGTTCACACCTTACCCAGGGAGGGAACGTCGCCCAGTTATTGGCCTTCGTTTAGGGGGGGACCCAATAAGTAGGTAGGGACAGATTGGGGGTCTCAGTGTCAGGGCTCACTGTCCTTGTTTGTGCCATTACATTCTATCACTGGGCCAGTATTATGGGGGCCATTAGCAGCCAGATACATGGCCCAGTTCAGATGGTACAGAACCTTGCAGAGCGGGTTCGGTTGCAGGAACAGCGCCCCCCTGCGCCCTCAGGTTTGTCATATGTGAACCTAAAGTCAAGCTGCCTGATCTCTTTAGTGGTGATAGGAAGCTTTACTTCTCCTTCAGGGAGAGCTGTAACTTGTATTTTCGTCTTAGGCCCCAGTCTTCAGGAAATGAAGTTCAAAAGGTGGGCATCATCATGTCACTCCTGCGAGGTGGTCCCCCAGAGTGGGCATTATCATGTCACTCCTGCGAGGTGGTCCCCAGAGTGGGCATTATCATGTCACTCCTGCGAGGTGGTCCCCAGAGTGGGCATTATCATGTCACTCCTGCGAGGTGATCCCCCAGAGTGGGCATCATCATGTCACTCCTGCGAGGTGGTCCCCCAGAGTGGGCATTATCATGTCACTCCTGCGAGGTGGTCCCCAGAGTGGGCATTATCATGTCACTCCTGCGAGGTGGTCCCCAGAGTGGGCATTATCATGTCACTCCTGCGAGGTGGTCCCCAGAGTGGGCATTATCATGTCACTCCTGCGAGGTGGTCCCCAGAGTGGGCATCATGTCACTCCTGCGAGGTGGTCCCCCAGAGTGGGCATTATCATGTCACTCCTGCGAGGTGGTCCCCAGAGTGGGCATTATCATGTCACTCCTGCGAGGTGGTCCCCAGAGTGGGCATTATCATGTCACTCCTGCGAGGTGGTCCCCCAGAGTGGGCATTATCATGTCACTCCTGCGAGGTGGTCCCCAGAGTGGGCATTATCATGTCACTCCTGCGAGGTGGTCCCCAGAGTGGGCATTATCATGTCACTCCTGCGAGGTGGTCCCCAGAGTGGGAATTATCATATCACTCCTGCGAGGTGGTCCCCAGAGTGGGCATTATCATGTCACTCCTGCGAGGTGGTCCCCAGAGTGGGCATTATCATGTCACTCCTGCGAGGTGGTCCCCAGAGTGGGAATTATCATATCACTCCTGCGAGGTGGTCCCCAGAGTGGGCATTATCATGTCACTCCTGCGAGGTGGTCCCCAGAGTGGGCATCATCATGTCACTCCTGCGAGGTGGTCCCCCAGAGTGGGCATTATCATGTCACTCCTGCGAGGTGGTCCCCAGAGTGGGCATCATCATGTCACTCCTGCGAGGTGGTCCCCCAGAGTGGGCATTATCATGTCACTCCTGCGAGGTGGTCCCCAGAGTGGGCATTATCATGTCACTCCTGCGTGGTGGTCCCCCAGAGTGGGCATTATCATGTCACTCCTGCGAGGTGGTCCCCAGAGTGGGCATTATCATATCACTCCTGCGAGGTGGTCCCCAGAGTGGGCATTATCATGTCACTCCTGCGAGGTGGTCCCCAGAGTGGGCATTATCATGTCACTCCTGCCAGGTGGTCCCCCAGAGTGGGGATTATCATGTCACTCCTGCCAGGTGGTCCCCAGAGTGGGCATTATCATGTCACTCCTGCGAGGTGGTCCCCAGAGTGGGCATTATCATGTCACTCCTGCGAGGTGGTCCCCAGAGTGGGCATTATCATGTCACTCCTGCGAGGTGGTCCCCAGAGTGGGCATTATCATGTCACTCCTGCGAGGTGGTCCCCAGAGTGGGCATCATCATGTCACTCCTGCGAGGTGGTCCCCAGAGTGGGCATCATCATGTCACTCCTGCCAGGTGGTCCCCAGAGTGGGCATCATCATGTCACTCCTGCGAGGTGGTCCCCAGAGTGGGGCATTATCATGTCACTCCTGCGAGGTGGTCCCCAGAGTGGGCATTATCATGTCCCTCCTGCGAGGTGGTCCCCAGAGTGGGCATTATCATGTCACTCCTGCGAGGTGGTCCCCAGAGTGGGCATTATCATGTCACTCCTGCGAGGTGGTCCCCAGAGTGGGCATTATCATGTCACTCCTGCGAGGTGGTCCCCAGAGTGGGCATCATCATGTCACTCCTGCGAGGTGGTCCCCGGAGTGGGCATTATCATGTCACTCCTGCTAGGTGGTCCCCAGAGTGGGCATTATCATGTCACTCCTGCGAGGTGGTCCCCAGAGTGGGGCATTATCATGTCACTCCTGCGAGGTGGTCCCCAGAGTGGGCATTATCATGTCACTCCTGCGAGGTGGTCCCCAGAGTGGGGCATTATCATGTCACTCCTGCGAGGTGGTCCCCCAGAGTGGGCATTATCATGTCACTCCTGCCAGGTGGTCCCCAGAGTGGGCATCATCATGTCACTCCTGCGAGGTGGTCCCCAGAGTGGGCATTATCATGTCACTCCTGCGAGGTGGTCCCCAGAGTGGGCATTATCATGTCACTCCTGCGTGGTGGTCCCCCACAGTGGGCATTATCATGTCACTCCTGCCAGGTGGTCCCCAGAGTGGGCATCATCATGTCACTCCTGCGAGGTGGTCCCCGGAGTGGGCATTATCATGTCACTCCTGCGAGGTGGTCCCTGGAGTGGGCATCATCATGTCACTCCTGCGAGGTGGTCCCCCAGAGTGGGCATTATCATGTCACTCCTGCGAGGTGGTCCCCAGAGTGGGCATTATCATGTCACTCCTGCGAGGTGGTCCCCCAGAGTGGGCATTATCATGTCACTCCTGCGAGGTGGTCCCCAGAGTGGGCATTATCATGTCACTCCTGCGAGGTGGTCCCCAGAGTGGGCATTATCATGTCACTCCTGCCAGGTGGTCCCCAGAGTGGGCATTATCATGTCACTCCTGCGAGGTGGTCCCCCAGAGTGGGCATCATCATGTCACTCCTGCGAGGTGGTCCCCCAGAGTGGGCATTATCATGTCACTCCTGCGAGGTGGTCCCCAGAGTGGGCATTATCATGTCACTCCTGCGAGGTGGTCCCCAGAGTGGGCATTATCATGTCACTCCTGCGAGGTGGTCCCCCAGAGTGGGCATTATCATGTCACTCCTGCGAGGTGGTCCCCCAGAGTGGGCATTATCATGTCACTCCTGCCAGGTGGTCCCCAGAGTGGGCATTATCATGTCACTCCTGCCAGGTGGTCCCCAGAGTGGGCATTATCATGTCACTCCTGCCAGGTGGTCCCCAGAGTGGGCATTATCATGTCACTCCTGCGAGGTGGTCCCCCAGAGTGGGCATTATCATGTCACTCCTGCGAGGTGGTCCCCAGAGTGGGCATTATCATGTCACTCCTGCCAGGTGGTCCCCAGAGTGGGTATTATCATGTCACTCCTGCGAGGTGGTCCCCAGAGTGGGCATCATGTCACTCCTGCGAGGTGGTCCCCAGAGTGGGCATTATCATGTCACTCCTGCGAGGTGGTCCCCAGAGTGGGCATTATCATGTCACTCCTGCGAGGTGGTCCCCAGAGTGGGCATCATCATGTCACTCCTGCCAGGTGGTCCCCAGAGTGGGCATCATCATGTCACTCCTGCGAGGTGGTCCCCCAGAGTGGGCATCATCATGTCACTCCTGCCAGGTGGTCCCCCAGAGTGGGCATCATCATGTCACTCCTGCCAGGTGGTCCCCCAGAGTGGGCATTATCATGTCACTCCTGCGAGGTGGTCCCCCAGAGTGGGCATTATCATGTCACTCCTGCGAGGTGGTCCCCCAGAGTGGGCATTATCATGTCACTCCTGCGAGGTGGTCCCCAGAGTGGGCATTATCATGTCACTCCTGCGAGGTGGTCCCCAGAGTGGGCATCATCATGTCACTCCTGCCAGGTGGTCCCCAGAGTGGGCATCATCATGTCACTCCTGCGAGGTGGTCCCCAGAGTGGGCATCATCATGTCACTCCTGCCAGGTGGTCCCCCAGAGTGGGCATCATCATGTCACTCCTGCCAGGTGGTCCCCAGAGTGGGCATTATCATGTCACTCCTGCCAGGTGGTCCCCAGAGTGGGCATTATCATGTCACTCCTGCCAGGTGGTCCCCAGAGTGGGCATTATCTTGTCACTCCTGCGAGGTGGTCCCCAGAGTGGGCATCATCATGTCACTCCTGCGAGGTGGTGCCCAGAGTGGGGCATTATCATGTCACTCCTGCGAGGTGGTCCCCCAGAGTGGGCATTATCATGTCACTCCTGCCAGGTGGTCCCCAGAGTGGGGCATTATCATGTCACTCCTGCGAGGTGGTCCCCAGAGTGGGCATTCTCGTTAGCCTCTGATGCACCTGCATTGACCTCTGTGGATCTCTATATGAGGAACAAGACAGATCCAGTTATGCTGAGGGTCAGTAACTGCCCTAGGTCAGGGTAAGCGTGCGGGGGAGGACTATTGCTCTGAATTCAGGAGGTGGCCGTCCCAGCGGGTTGGGGGTGATCGTGCCCTTAGGTACCAGTTCAGATTGGGCCTGTCTGATGCCCCTAAAGATCTGCTAGTGGGACATCCCAAACCTAACGCTCTAGAACAGGCGATGTCTCTGGCAGTCAGAGTAGTCCGGCGCTATGGGGAAGGTAAGTGTCTGCTTTCTGTGTACCTACCTCTCTGCCTTCTTTCTCTGTCAATCCTTCTAAAGAATCTCGGGGGAACACAGGAGAACCCATGCGAGTGGGCGCCATCTCTACCGGAACCGCAAGGAGCACCGTAAAAGGAATTCGCTCTGTTTCTACTGTGGGAACTCCGGTCACCTGATAAGGACGTGTCCTGTAAGACCAGCGCCGGAAAACTCCAGCGCCAGAAAACTCCAGCGCCAGAAAACTCCAGCGCCGGAAAACTCCAGCGCCAGAAAACTCCAGCGCCGGAAAACTCCAGCGCCAGAAAACTCCAGCGCCTAGGCCGCCTACGGGAAGGTCCAAATCAGTCTCTAATGTTACCTATAACTCTCTCAGTCAATGAGAGATCGGTTTCTGGCAAAGCCTTTGTGGATTCAGGGGCTGCAGAAACTTCACTTTTGTGATAAGGGTTCTGCTGAGTCCTTGCCCCCACATAGGCTTTATGATTGTGGAATTGATATCCTGCCCGGGGTCAAGTACCCCAAATAGAGGATATTCAATTTATCTCCCCCTGAGCGGGAGGACATCCGGGACAGTTTACAGAAGGGACACATCCGCCCGGCTAACTCTCCTATGGGGGCAGGATTCTTTATGTCGGAGAGAAGGACGGTGGTCTCAGACCTTGCACTGACTATCGTGAACCTAATAACATCACTGTACAGAATCAATACCCGCTCCCCCTGATCCCTGCCGTTTGGGTTGTGTAATGCCCCCGCTGCCATCCAGCAATCTGTAATGATATCTTTCCTGATCATCTGGGTCATTATGTTGTGGTTTATTTAGATGATACTTTGATCTTCTCTCCAGACTGGGCCACTCATGTACAACATGTCAGGGATGTACTGTCTAGACTTCGCCAGAATCGGTTGTTCGCTAAACTGTCTAAGTGTTTGTTTGGAGTCCAAAAAATCTCCTTTCTGGGTTATATTATAGCTCCTGAGGCTTTTTGTATGGATCCCGCCCAGGGAACCGCCCACAAGCTTGAAATCCCTACAACGATTTTTGGGTTTTGCTAATTACTATCGAAAATGTATTACATTTTTTTCTGTTTTGGCCAAGCCGTTGACTGATCTCACTAGGAAAGGTGCTGATGTAACCCATTGGACTCCAGATGCTGAGTTGGCATGAGTTTCATGAACGCTCCTGTTTTGATCCTGCCTGATTTGAATGGACCTTTTATTGTAGAGGTTGACGCCTCTGAGTTTGGGGTTGGGGCCCTTTTGTCTCAGGGTCCTGAATCACTTACATGGAAGTTCTCCCCTACTGAGCGCAACTACGATGTGGGAAATCGTGAACTCCTGGCCATAAAGTGGGCGTTTGAGGGGTGGAGCCAGTTCCTTGAGGGGGCAAGACATAAAATTACTGTTATAACGGACCACAAGAATTAGCTGTATTTAGCCTGTATTTGTAGGCTCGTTGGGCTTTGTATAACATATCGTCCGGGGTCTAAGAACACTAAGGCTGATGCTCTATCTCGTAGCTTCTCCAGGAATGTCTCTGAGACGGGTCCAGAAAAGATCCTGTCGCCCGGTGTTCTCATTTCTGTCATTGACCAGGATTTAGCCGCTGCCATTGCTAATGCCCAGGATTCTGCTCCTGATAATGTATCTGTAGGGAGAATTTTTGTTGCCCCTAACTTACGACTCTGCGTTCTGGAAGAGATACATTGCCCTGTCCTGGCCGGTCACCCAGGTATTGCTGGAACTAAGTATCTGCTGTCCAGGTCCTACTGGTGGCCGTCATGGTCCAGGGTTCTACATCCTCTCCCTCTTCCTAGAAGACCCTGGACTCCCATATCTATGGATTTTATAACTGATTTGCCTGATTCCCAGGGGAAAACAGTTATCTGGGTGGTATGTGATGGGTTCTCTAAGATGTGTCACTTGATTCCTTTAAAGAAGCTTCCCAGTGCGCAGATATTAGCCTCCTTGTTTATCAGTCATGTACTCCATCTACATGGAATCCCAGAGAATATTAGGGGTCATTTACTAAGAGCCCGATTCGCGTTTTCGCGGCGTGTTACCCGAATATTTCCGATTTGCGCCGATTTTCTCTGAATTGCCCCGGGATTTTGGCGCACGCGATCGGATTGTGGTGCATCGGAGCCGGTATGCATGCGATGGAAATCGGGGGGCGTGGCCGAACGAAAACCCGACGGATTCGGAAAAACCGCCGCATTTTAAAAAAAAAAAGTGGCGCTGGACACGCACTTACCTTCATCCAGGATGGCTCGGTGAACTCCAGTGCGTTCCGATGCTCTTCAGCACAGCAGCGACACCTGGTGGACGTCGGAGGAACTGCCTTAGTGAATCCCAGCCGGACCTGAATCCACCGCAGAGAACGTGCCGCTGGATCGCGAATAGACCGGGTAAGTAAATCTGCCCCAATGTGTCTGATCGAGGGAGTTCTGTGGTGGTCTGGGTGTCTCTCTGTCCTTCTCTTCCTCCCTTCATCCGGAGACCAATGGCCAAACTGAGAGATTAAATCAGACTCTGGAGCAATTTCTGAGGTGTCTCTGACTCTCAGGAGAAATGGAAACCATTCCTTCCCCTCGCAGAGTTTGCCCTAAACAATGGGGTAAATTCCTCCACCAAAGTTTCCCTGTTTTATTGTAATTCTGGGTTTAACTCCAGGTACTCGTCATGTAGAGAGAGTGAATCTGTTCATCCGTCCGCTGAAAGTACATTGCGAAGGCTGAGCTCAGTCTGGGCTCCGGCTCTTTCGAACCTGGTTACAGCCCAAGATTCCCGACAACGTCAGGCTAACAAAAACCGGTCACCGGGTCCTGAGTGTCCTGGGGGAACGTGTGTGGTTGGCAGGCAGAAACCTACGTCTTCGAGTGCCGTCATGGAAATTTGCTCCCCGCTACGTGGGTCCCTATACTATTACCGAAGTGATAAATCCAGTGGCACTCAGACCTCAGTTACCCCGCACCCTCCGTATCCACAATGTCTTCCATAAATCTCTGCTGTAGAAGTCCTCCCCGTCCTGCCCAGGTCTGAGCCTCCGGCTCCCATCGTCATTCAGGGAGAACTGGAGTCTGAAGTCGAGAAAAAGTTCCTTTTCTGGGTAAATATTGACTTTGTGATGCATTGCTGATAAGCTGATCTCTCTATAACATTCTGGAGAATATGCAAATTACCATTATACCACCTGATGCCAGAGACTTTGTAACAATCACCATTTGTATCAGTCTCACATCTTCTGGCCATGACTGTAATCTGCCCCAGTGGTGGATACACGGCCGCGTTACATGTTCCTGTGAGTGCGTCCGGTGTCAGTCACATGACCAGGGCCGCGGCATCCGTGGAGGTGAGCAATGAATGACAGCAAGCAGAGATCTAGAACACCAGAGGACTCGATACAGGAGCAGAAAACTTTCCATTACTCATTCAGAAACATTTGTGAAACTAGAAGACTCCTTTAACCCCTGAATGACGAGACCTGAAGAGAAGATTCGCCGCGTGTTTTAAGGGCCATAACTTGAGGTTTAGACTTTTTGGGTCAAGGTAAAACTTCACAATTGAAAACGATCTCCTGTTGGGGGAAGATGTTTTGGGCAGAAGTGTACGGGGTCTGATAACATCCAGCCCCTCAGCTTAACCCCTTCACACCTGGCGATCAAATGACCATCAGGGCTATAGAGGCAGCGGGCGCTCACTGGGCGCTGGAACCGCTCCGGCCTTCTATATGGACCTGCCCTGCTATCACTGCATCTAAAGGCAGTCAATAAGGTGTTAATGATCCGGGCGTTGGATGTAACACTAGTTGTGAAGACGATCCGTATAATGTGCAGGTCCTGGGAGAGCGCACTTTGCTGCGGGGATATGGAGCACCCTGTGTGTGTGTGAACATGGTCATCGCCATTGAGCTGCAGTCCCGGGCTCCAGCACCAGGGGGCAGTGCATCCTCACACTTCTCGGCCGCCGCTTGTGAAAATGAGATTTCAAGTGATTTTCTGTAAATGCAAAAGTAAACAATAATAAGAGTTCTCCTGGTCCTGAACGGGTTAATGACCCTCCCCAAAATCTCAAAATCAACAAAACCCTTGAAAAAAGGCAAGTTAAAGTTTTCTGCAGATGAACATGTAATGTGTGACCTGTAACGATGCGACATTTATATCACCCAGACATGAAACATCGCAACGTTTACAGGTCACCTGACCCGGGGCGGAGTCACCAGACCAGGGGCGGAGTCACTGAGCGCAGCCCCCCCCCCCCCCTGCACGCGAAGCCTGCCCCCCGTAAATCAGAACTTTCCAGATACATAGACGCTGAGAGCCGTATGGCGAGTGCAAAGCAATTCCCCAGCCGGATCATTCCGCTCACAGATGGAGAGAATAGTAATTGTCAGAGAGACGAGCGCACAACGAGACGCTCTGAATATTTTATGCCGGTAAAAATACCTCAACATCTGACGGAACCGCGCCGCGAGATGACCGCCATATTGTGCTTGACACCTGGTGTGACACCGCAGTCATCTGATCCCAGCAATGTACAAGATTGTCTCTTATGTGTCTATCCTTCTTATATCTATCCCTTATCCATCTCTTATGTGTCTATACATTGGGGCACATTTACTTACCTGGTCCCCGAGGTGCATTGTCTGCTGTGATTCATGAAGATCGTGCGCCCGATATCCTGCATGTGTCACTTCCCCGCTCAGGTCCCTGGAGTTCACCTTCTTCTTCCTGGTGCATGTAAGTGCATTGTCCGTGTATAATGCGCTGTGCGGGGAGTCACTAAGATCCTGCGCCCGATATCCTGCATGTGTCGCTTCCCCGCTCAGGTCCCCGGAGTTCACCTTCTTCTCCCTGGTGCATGTAAGTGCATTGTCCGTGTATAATGCGTTGTGCGGGGAGTCACTAAGATCCTGCGCCTGATATCCTGCATGTGTCGCTTCCCCGCTCAGGTCCCAGGAGTTCACCTTCTTCTTCCTGGTGCATGTAAGTGCATTGTCCGTGTATAATGCGCTGTGCGTGGAGTCACTAAGATCCTGCACCCGATATCCTGCATGTGTCGCTTCCCCGCTCAGGTCCCCGAAGTTCACCTTTTTCTTCCTGGTGCATGTAAGTGCATTGTCTGTGTATAATGCGCTGTGCGGGGAGTCACTAAGATCCTGCACCCGATATCCTGCATGTGTCGCTTCCCCGCTCAGGTCCCCGGAGTTCACCTTCTTCTTCCTGGTGCATGTAAGTGCATTGTCCGTGTATAATGCGCTGTGCGGGGAGTCACTAAGATCCTGCGCCCAATATCCTGCATGTGTAGCTTCCCCGCTCAGGTCCCCGGAGTTCACCTTCTTCTTCCTGGTGCATGTAAGTGCATTGTCTGTGTATAATGCACTGTGCGGGGAGTCACTAAGATCCTGCGCCCGATATCCTGCATGTGTCGCTTCCCCGCTCAGGTCCCTGGAGTTCACCTTCTTCTTCCTGGTGCATGTAAGTGCATTGTCCGTGTATAATGCGCTGTGCGGGGAGTCACTAAGATCCTGCGCCCGATATCCTGCATGTGTCGCTTCCCCGCTCAGGTCCCTGGAGTTCACCTTCTTCTTCCTGGTGCATGTAAGTGCATTGTCCGTGTATAATGCGCTGTGCGGGGAGTCACTAAGATCGTGCACCTGACATCCTGCATGTGTCACTTCCCCGCTCAGGTCCCCGGAGTTCACCACCTTCTTCCTGGTGCATGTAAGTGCATTGTCCGTGTATAATGCGCTGTGCGGGGAGTCACTAGGATCCTGCACCTGATATCCTGCATGTGTCACTTCCCCGCTCAGGTCCCCGGAGTTCACCACCTTCTTCCTGGTGCATGTAAGTGCATTGTCCGTGTATAATGCGCTGTGCGGGGAGTCACTAAGATCCTGCACCTGATATCCTGCATGTGTCGCTTCCCCGCTCAGGTCCCCGGAGTTCACCTTCTTCTTCCTGGTGCATGTAAGTGCATTGTCCGTGTATAATGTGCTGTGCGGGGAGTCACTAAGATCCTGCGCCCCGATATCCTGCATGTGTCGCTTCCCCGCTCAGGTCCCCGGAGTTCACCTTCTTCTTCCTGGTGCATGTAAGTGCATTGTCTGTGTATAATGTGCTGTGCGGGGAGTCACTAAGATCCTGCGCCCGATATCCTGCATGTGTCGCTTCCCCGCTCAGGTCCCCGGAGTTCACCTTCTTCTTCCAGGTGCATGTAAGTGCATTGTCCGTGTATAATGCGCTGTGCGGGGAGTCACTAAGATCGTGCCCAGATATCCTGCATGTGTCGCTTCCCCGCTCAGGTCCCTGGAGTTCACCTTCTTCTTCCTGGTGCATGTAAGTGCATTGTCCGTGTATAATGCGCTGTGCGGGGAGTCACTAAGATCCTGCACCTGATATCCTGCATGTGTCGCTTCCCCGCTCAGGTCCCCGGAGTTCACCTTCTTCTTCCTGGTGCATGTAAGTGCATTGTCCGTGTATAATGTGCTGTGCGGGGAGTCACTAAGATCCTGCGCCTGATATCCTGCATGTGTCGCTTCCCCGCTCAGGTCCCTGGAGTTCACCTTCTTCCTCCCGGTGCTTGTAAGTGCATTGTCCGTGTATAATGCGCTGTGCGGGGAGTCACTAAGATCCTGCGCCCGATATCCTGCATGTGTCACTTCCCCGCTCAGGTCCCCGGAGTTCACCTTCTTCTTCCTGGTGCATGTAAGTGCATTGTCCGTGTATAATGTGCTGTGCGGGGAGTCACTAAGATCCTGCACCCGATATCCTGCATGTGTCGCTTCCCCGCTCAGGTCCCTGGAGTTCACCCTCTTCTTCCTGGTGCATGTAAGTGCATTGTCCGTGTATAATGCGCTGTGCGGGGAGTCACTGCGATCCTGCGCCCGATATCCTGCATGTGTCACTTCCCCGCTCAGGTCCCTGGAGTTCCCCTTCTTCCTGGTGCATGTAAGTGCATTGTCCGTGTATAATGCGCTGTGCGGGGAGTCACTAAGATCCTGCGTCCGATATCCTGCATGTGTCGCTTCCCCGCTCAGGTCCCCGGAGTTCACCTTCTTCTTCCTGGTGCATGTAAGTGCATTGTCCGTGTATAATGCGCTGTGCGGGGAGTCACTAAGATCCTGCACCCGATATTCTGCATGTATCACTTCCCCGCTCAGGTCCCTGGAGTTCTCCTTCTTCCTGGTGCATGTAAGTGCATTGTCCGTGTATAATGTGCTGTGCGGGGAGTCACTAAGATCCTGCGCCCGATATCCTGCATGTGTCGCTTCCCCGCTCAGGTCCCAGGAGTTCACCTTCTTCTTCCTGGTGCATGTAAGTGCATTGTCCGTGTATAATGCGCTGTGCGGGGAGTCACTAAGATCGTGCACCCGATATCCTGCATGTGTCACTTCCCCGCTCAGGTCTCCGGAGTTCACCTTTTCCTATCTCTCTATCTCATCCTGGATGTGTGTCCTGTACCCCCAGTATGTGGATGTGGTGACGGCTGTGGCTGTAAATACTCGTTACTTCTGTATCTGAGACACAATTAGAGGTTACAATCTGCAGGTTTATTAGTTGTGGTCGGAGGCGGCTGATCCTCGTCTCCTCATCCTCTGCTTTGTGTGTGGGGTTAATGGTTGGGGCGCAGGATAATACAGCAGTCGCTTCCACTCATCAGTCACTGTCCACACGTCCCAGTAAGTGACTGGATAATTACAGGTGTCATAGATAAACCACCACCACCAGCATCATGACCACACTACCCATCATCATCATCATCATCACCAGCATCATGACCACACTACCCATCATCATCATCATCATCATCGTGACACAGAAAAAATAAAAACAAAACAAATAATAAAATCTAAATAAATAGATTTCATTGATTTTGTTGACCACTAGATGTCAGTATAGCAGCAGTAGAGCAAGGTCTTGCTTTACAGCTTGTTGTAAAACATAATCTTGTCACTGCTAATGAGCTGATTGTTGGCTTGCAGACATTGCTGCCTCAGCGCTTCTTTGCCATCTCTGGGCTGTGATTAGCGATGGCACCAGCACCCGCTCTTCTCTCGCTTTGCTGCTATTTTGTGAGTCTGTAGCTTTCGCTTGTTCTTTGTGGCGGGGGCAGATATTTTGGATGGTCTCCGTCTTCTGACTCATCCTGGAAAACACAACTGAAGGGTTTCCTTGCATCAGTACCATTCAGCCGGAGGGAAGTGACACCGAGACGGCAGATGTGACAGCGACCTCAGGCCATAGAAAGTGATGACAAAGGAATCGCAACGCGGCCCAGGTAAGCGATGCCACCGCTGTGCACTAGATGGCGCTGTCTACCTTCACTGGACCTTCCCTGGACTGGACCTGCTGTGCACTAGATGGCGCTGTGTACCTTCACTGGACCTTCCCTGCACTGGACCTGCTGTCCGCTAGATGGCGCTGTGTACCTTCACAGGACCTTCCCTGGACTGGACCTGCTGTGCACTAGATGGCGCTGTGGACCTTCACAGGACCTTCCCTGGACTGGACCTGCTGTGCACTAGATGGCGCTGTGTACCTTCACTGGACCTTCCCTGCACTGGACCTGCTGTCCGCTAGATGGCGCTGTGTACCTTCACAGGACCTTCCCTGGACTGGACCTGCTGTGCACTAGATGGCGCTGTGTACCTTCACAGGACCTTCCCTGGACTGGACCTGCTGTGCACTAGATGGCGCTGTGTACCTTCACAGGACCTTCCCTGGACTGGACCTGCTGTGCGCTAGATGGCGCTGTGTACCTTCACTGGACCTTCCCTGGACTTGACCTGCCGTGCACTAGATGGCGCTGTGGACCTTCACAGGACCTTCCCTGGACTGGACCTGCTGTGCACTAGATGGCGCTGTGTACCTTCACAGGACCTTCCCTGGACTGGACCTGCTGTGCACTAGATGGCGCTGTGTACCTTCACAGGACCTTCCCTGGACTGGACCTGCTGTGCGCTAGATGGCGCTGTGTACCTTCACTGGACCTTCCCTGGACTTGACCTGCCGTGCACTAGATGGCGCTGTGGACCTTCACAGGACCTTCCCTGGACTGGACCTGCTGTGCACTAGATGGCGCTGTGTACCTTCACTGGACCTTCCCTGCCCTGGACCTGCTGTGCACTAGATGGCGCTGTGTACCTTCACAGGACCTTCCCTGGACTGGACCTGCTGTGCACTAGATGGCGCTGTGTACCTTCACAGGACCTTCCCTGGACTGGACCTGCTGTGCACTAGATGGCGCTGTGTACCTTCACAGGACCTTCCCTGGACTGGACCTGCTGTGCACTAGATGGCGCTGTGTACCTTCACAGGACCTTGCCTGGACTGGACCTGCTGTGCACTAGATGGCGCTGTGTACCTTCACAGGACCTTCCCTGCACTGGACCTGCTGTGCACTAGATGGTGCTGTGTACCTTCACAGGACCTTCCCTGGACTGGACCTGCTGTGCACTAGATGGCGCTGTGTACCTTCACAGGACCTTCCCTGCCCTGGACCTGCTGTGCACTAGATGGCGCTGTGTACCTTCACAGGACCTTCCCTGGACTGGACCTGCTGTGCACTAGATGGCGCTGTGTACCTTCACTGGACCTTCACTGCCCTGGACCTGCTGTGCACTAGATGGCGCTGTGTACCTTCACTGGACCTTCCCTGCCCTGGACCTGCTGTGCACTAGATGGCGCTGTGTACCTTCACAGGACCTTCCCTGGACTGGACCTGCTGTGCACTAGATGGTGCTGTGTACCTTCACAGGACCTTCCCTGGACTGGACCTGCTGTGCACTAGATGGCGCTGTGTACCTTCACAGGACCTTCCCTGGACTGGACCTGCTGTGCACTAGATGGCGCTGTGTACCTTCACAGGACCTTCCCTGCACTGGACCTGCTGTGCACTAGATGGCGCTGTGGACCTTCACAGGACCTTCCCTGGACTGACCTGCTGTGCACTAGATGGCGCTGTGTACCTTCACAGGACCTTCACTGGACTGGACCTGCTGTGCACTAGATGGCGCTGTGTACCTTCACAGGACCTTCCCTGCCCTGGACCTGCTGTGCACTAGATGGCGCTGTGTACCTTCACTGGACCTTCACTGGACTGGACCTGCTGTGCACTAGATGGCGCTGTGTACCTTCACAGGACCTTCCCTGGACTGGACCTGCTGTGCACTAGATGGCGCTGTCTACCTTCACAGGACCTTCCCTGCCCTGGACCTGCTGTGCACTAGATGGCGCTGTGGACCTTCACAGGACCTTCCCTGGACTGGACCTGCTGTGCACTAGATGGCGCTGTGTACCTTCACTGGACCTTCACTGGACTGGACCTGCTGTGCACTAGATGGCGCTGTGTACCTTCACAGGACCTTCCCTGGACTGGACCTGCTGTGCACTAGATGGCGCTGTGTACCTTCACAGGACCTTCCCTGGACTGGACCTGCTGTGCACTAGATGGCGCTGTGTACCTTCACAGGACCTTCCCTGGACTGGACCTGCTGTGCACTAGATTTCTCCAACATGTGGAATTGTAGAAGTTAATTTTCTTGTTGCCATCACAGTTTTTATTCTGGGGGATGTGGAAGATTTGCGTTGGTCCTTTACCTGTATATCCTCCTGTTCCTGGGGTCCTGTACCTGTATATCCTCCTGTTCCTGGGGTCCCGCATCTTCCGCCTGTTCCTGGGGTCCCGCATCTTCCGCCTGTTCCTGGGGTCCTGTATCTTCCGCCTGTTCCTGGGGTCCCGCATCTTCCGCCTGTTCCTGGGGTCCTGTATCTTCCGCCTGTTCCTGGGGTCCTGCATCTTCCGCCTGTTCCTGGGGTCCTGCATCTACCGCCTGTTCCTGGGGTCCTGCATCTTCCGCCTGTTCCTGGGGTCCTGCATCTTCCGCCTGTTCATGGGGTCCCGCATCTTCCGCCTGTTCCTGGGGTCCTGCATCTTCCGCCTGTTCCCTGGGTCCTGCATCTTACGCCTGTGCTTCGGCTCTTGTATCTTCCGCCTGTTCCTGGGGTCCCGTGTCTTCCGCCTGTTCCTGGGGTCCTGTATCTTCCGCCTGCTCCTCGCTGATTTCGCTCTCTGGGAGTCGCTGTAGTTCGGCGCCTCTTCGAGTGACTGTTCCTGGATGTGAAGAGTCGATTTCCATCAGACAATTGCTGCGCAGGAGAAGCGGCGGCGGGTGGAAAGCATCTGCATAATAACACTACAAATATTATCCGGCTCCTATTATCCACTTGTGTTTATGGCGCCGCTCGCCCCTCACTGCTGTAATGGGGAATCCTTCAGATTATTGTTTCCACATTATCCCCTTCGGCTTTCATCCACAGACGCCGCGTCGTCACTGATGATAATCACAGGGTCCGTATCACAGATCCATCCCATCATCTCCATCACGAGAAGACGGAGGAGACTTCCCCAGCACGTCATGGGATGAACAACCTACAACAAGTCTACTATTCCCCATCGCCTCTCGTAACATAGGATGGACTGGCAAAGAGCCCATGTAGACGAAACTGCGATAGACAAACCTGGAGTGTAAGACCATAAGGGATGTATCCACAACCAGAAGAGAAGAACAATGGAGAACATCTTCTATAGACAAACCTGGAGTGTAGGACCATAAGGGCTGTATCCACAACCAGAAGAGAAGAACAATGGAGAACATCTTCTATAGACAAACCTGGAGTGTAGGACCATAAGGGCTGTATCCACAACCAGAAGAGAAGAACAATGGAGAACATCTGCTATAGACAAACCTGGAGTGTAGGACCATAAGGGCTGTATCCACAATCAGAAGAGAAGAACAATGGAGAACATCTTCTATAGACAAACCTGGAGTGTAGGACCATAAGGGCTGTATCCACAATCAGAAGAAGAACAATGGAGAACATCTGCTATAGACAAACCTGGAGTGTAGGACCATAAGGGCTGTATCCACAACCAGAAGAGAAGAACAATGGAGAACATCTGCTATAGACAAACCTGGAGTGTAGGACCATAAGGGCTGTATCCACAACCAGAAGAAGAGAAGAACAATGGAGAACATCTTCTATAGACAAACCTGGAGTGTAGGACCATAAGGGCTGTATCCACAACCAGAAGAGGAAGAACAATGGAGAACATCTGCTATAGACAAACCTGGAGTGTAGGACCATAAGGGCTGTATCCACAACCAGAAGAGGAAGAACAATGGAGAACATCTTCTACAGACAAACCTGGAGTGTAGGACCATAAGGGCTGTATCCACAACCAGAAGAGAAGAACAATGGAGAACATCTGCTATAGACAAACCTGGAGTGTAGGACCATAAGGGCTGTATCCACAGCCAGAAGAGAAGAACAATGGAGAACATCTTCTATAGACAAACCTGGAGTGTAGGACCATAAGGGCTGTATCCACAACCAGAAGAGAGGAACAATGGAGAACATCTTCTATAGACAAACCTGGAGTGTAGGACCATAAGGGCTGTATCCACAACCAGAAGAGGAAGAACAATGGAGAACATCTTCTATAGACAAACCTGGAGTGTAGGACCATAAGGGCTGTATCCACAACCAGAAGAGAAGAACAATGGAGAACATCTTCTATAGACAAACCTGGAGTGTAGGACCATAAGGGCTGTATCCACAACCAGAAGAGAAGAACAATGGAGAACATCTTCTATAGACAAACCTGGAGTGTAGGACCATAAGGGCTGTATCCACAACCAGAAGAGAAGAACAATGGAGAACATCTTCTATAGACAAACCTGGAGTGTAGGACCATAAGGGCTGTATCCACAACCAGAAGAGAGGAACAATGGAGAACATCTTCTATAGACAAACCTGGAGTGTAGGACCATAAGGGCTGTATCCACAACCAGAAGAGAAGAACAATGGAGAACATCTTCTATAGACAAACCTGGAGTGTAGGACCATAAGGGCTGTATCCACAACCAGAAGAGAAGAACAATGGAGAACATCTTCTATAGACAAACCTGGAGTGTAGGACCATAAGGGCTGTATCCACAACCAGAAGAGAAGAACAATGGAGAACATCTTCTATAGACAAACCTGGAGTGTAGGACCATAAGGGCTGTATCCACAACCAGAAGAGAAGAACAATGGAGAACATCTTCTATAGACAAACCTGGAGTGTAAGACCATAAGGGCTGTATCCACAACCAGAAGAGAAGAACAATGGAGAACATCTGCTATAGACAAACCTGGAGTGTAGGACCATAAGGGCTGTATCCACAACCAGAAGAGAAGAACAATGGAGAACATCTTCTATAGACAAACCTGGAGTGTAGGACCATAAGGGCTGTATCCACAACCAGAAGAAGAGAAGAACAATGGAGAACATCTGCTATAGACAAACCTGGAGTGTAGGACCATAAGGGCTGTATCCACAACCAGAAGAAGAGAAGAACAATGGAGAACATCTTCTATAGACAAACCTGGAGTGTAGGACCATAAGGGCTGTATCCACAACCAGAAGAGAAGAACAATGGAGAACATCTTCTATAGACAAACCTGGAGTGTAGGACCATAAGGGCTGTATCCACAACCAGAAGAGGAAGAACAATGGAGAACATCTTCTATAGACAAACCTGGAGTGTAGGACCATAAGGGCTGTATCCACAACCAGAAGAAGAGAAGAACAATGGAGAACATCTGCTATAGACAAACCTGGAGTGTAAGACCATAAGGGCTGTATCCACAACCAGAAGAGAAGAACAATGGAGAACATCTTCTATAGACAAACCTGGAGTGTAGGACCATAAGGGCTGTATCCACAACCAGAAGAGAAGAACAATGGAGAACATCTTCTATAGACAAACCTGGAGTGTAGGACCATAAGGGCTGTATCCACAACCAGAAGAGAAGAACAATGGAGAACATCTTCTATGACAAACCTGGAGTGTAAGACCATAAGGGCTGTATCCACAACCAGAAGAGAAGAACAATGGAGAACATCTTCTATAGACAAACCTGGAGTGTAGGACCATAAGGGCTGTATCCACAACCAGAAGAGAAGAACAATGGAGAACATCTGCTATAGACAAACCTGGAGTGTAGGGCCATAAGGGCTGTATCCACAACCAGAAGAGAAGAACAATGGAGAACATCTTCTATGACAAACCTGGAGTGTAGGACCATAAGGGCTGTATCCACAACCAGAAGAGAAGAACAATGGAGAACATCTTCTATAGACAAACCTGGAGTGTAGGACCATAAGGGCTGTATCCACAACCAGAAGAAGAGAAGAACAATGGAGAACATCTGCTATAGACAAACCTGGAGTGTAGGACCATAAGGGCTGTATCCACAACCAGAAGAGAAGAACAATGGAGAACATCTGCTATAGACAAACCTGGAGTGTAGGACCCTAAGGGCTGTATCTACAACCAGACGAGAAGAACAATGGAGAACATCTTCTATAGACAAACCTGGAGTGTAGGACCATAAGGGCTGTATCCACAACCAGAAGAGAAGAACAATGGAGAACATCTTCTATAGACAAACCTGGAGTGTAGGACCATAAGGGCTGTATCCACAACCAGAAGAGAAGAACAATGGAGAACATCTGCTATAGACAAACCTGGAGTGTAGGACCATAAGGGCTGTATCCACAACCAGAAGAGAACAACAATGGAGAACATCATCTATAGACAATCCTGGAGTGTAGGACCATAAGGGCTGTATCCACAACCAGAAGAGAAGAACAATGGAGAACATCTTCTATAGACAAACCTGGAGTGTAGGACCATAAGGGCTGTATCCACAGCCAGAAGAGAAGAACAATGGAGAACATCTTCTATAGACAAACCTGGAGTGTAAGACCATAAGGGCTGTATCTACAACCAGACGAGAAGAACAATGGAGAACATCTGCTATAGACAAACCTGGAGTGTAGGACCATAAGGGCTGTATCCACAACCAGAAGAGAAGAGAAGAACAATGGAGAACATCTTCTATAGACAAACCTGGAGTGTAGGACCATAAGGGCTGTATCCACAACCAGAAGAGAAGAACAATGGAGAACATCTTCTATAGACAAACCTGGAGTGTAAGACCATAAGGGCTGTATCCACAACCAGAAGAGAAGAACAATGGAGAACATCTTCTATAGACAATCCTGGAGTGTAGGACCATAAGGGCTGTATCCACAACCAGAAGAAGAGAAGAACAATGGAGAACATCTTCTATAGACAAACCTGGAGTGTAGGACCATAAGGGCTGTATCCACAACCAGAAGAAGAGAACAATGGATAACATCTTCTATGACAAACCTGGAGTGTAAGACCGTAAGGGCTGTATCCACAACCAGAAGAGAAGAACAATGGAGAACATCTTCTATAGACAAACCTGGAGTGTAGGACCATAAGGGCTGTATCCACAACCAGAAAAAGAGAAGAACAATAGAGAACATCTTCTATAGACAAACCTGGAGTGTAGGACCATAAGGGCTGTATCCACAACCAGAAGAAGAGAAGAACAATGGAGAACATCTTCTATAGACAAACCTGGAGTGTAGGACCATAAGGGCTGTATCCACAACCAGAAGAGAAGAACAATGGAGAACATCTTCTATAGACAAACCTGGAGTGTAGGACCATAAGGGCTGTATCCACAACCAGAAGAGAAGAACAATGGAGAACATCTGCTATAGACAAACCTGGAGTGTAGGACCATAAGGGCTGTATCCACAACCAGAAGAGAAGAACAATGGAGAACATCTTCTATAGACAAACCTGGAGTGTAGGACCATAAGGGCTGTATCCACAACCAGAAGAAGAGAAGAACAATGGAGAACATCTTCTATAGATAAACCTGGAGTGTAGGACCGTAAGGGCTGTATCCACAACCAGAAGAGGAAGAACAATGGAGAACATCTGCTATAGACAAACCTGGAGTGTAGGACCATAAGGGCTGTATCCACAACCAGAAGAAGAGAACAATGGAGAACATCTTCTATAGACAAACCTGGAGTGTAAGACCATAAGGGCTGTATCCACAACCAGAAGAAGAGAAGAACAATGGAGAACATCTGCTATAGACAAACCTGGAGTGTAGGACCATAAGGGCTGTATCCACAACCAGAAGAGAAGAACAATGGAGAACATCTGCTATAGACAAACCTGGAGTGTAGGACCATAAGGGCTGTATCCACAACCAGAAGAGAAGAACAATGGAGAAGATCTTCTATGACAAACCTGGAGTGTAGGACCATAAGGGCTGTATCCACAACCAGAAGAGGAAGAACAATGGAGAACATCTTCTATAGACAAACCTGGAGTGTAGGACCATAAGGGCTGTATCTACAACCAGAAGAGAAGAACAATGGAGAACATCTTCTATGACAAACCTGGAGTGTAGGACCATAAGGGCTGTATCCACAACCAGAAGAGAAGAACAATGGAGAACATCTTCTATAGACAAACCTGGAGTGTAGGACCATAAGGGCTGTATCCACAACCAGAAGAAGAGAAGAACAATGGAGAACATCTTCTACAGACAAACCTGGAGTGTAGGACCATAAGGGCTGTATCCACAACCAGAAGAGAGGAACAATGGAGAACATCTGCTATAGACAAACCTGGAGTGTAGGACCATAAGGGCTGTATCCACAACCAGAAGAGAAGAACAATGGAGAACATCTTCTATAGACAAACCTGGAGTGTAGGACCATAAGGGCTGTATCCACAACCAGAAGAAGAGAAGAACAATGGAGAACATCTGCTATAGACAAACCTGGAGTGTAGGACCATAAGGGCTGTATCCACAACCAGAAGAAGAGAAGAACAATGGAGAACATCTGCTATAGACAAACCTGGAGTGTAGGACCATAAGGGCTGTATCTACAACCAGAAGAAGAGAAGAACAATGGAGAACATCTTCTATAGACAAACCTGGAGTGTAGGACCATAAGGGCTGTATCCACAACCAGAAGAAGAGAAGAACAATGGAGAACATCTTCTATAGACAAACCTGGAGTGTAGGACCATAAGGGCTGTATCCACAACCAGAAGAGAAGAACAATGGAGAACATCTTCTATAGACAAACCTGGAGTGTAGGACCATAAGGGCTGTATCCACAACCAGAAGAAGAGAAGAACAATGGAGAACATCTGCTACAGACAAACCTGGAGTGTAGGACCATAAGGGCTGTATCCACAACCAGAAGAGAAGAACAATGGAGAACATCTGCTATAGACAAACCTGGAGTGTAGGACCATAAGGGCTGTATCCACAACCAGAAGAAGAGAAGAACAATGGAGAACATCTGCTATAGACAAACCTGGAGTGTAGGACCATAAGGGCTGTATCCACAACCAGAAGAAGAGACGAACAATGGAGAACATCTGCTATAGACAAACCTGGAGTGTAGGACCATAAGGGCTGTATCCACAACCAGAAGAGAAGAACAATGGAGAACATCTGCTATAGACAAACCTGGAGTGTAGGACCATAAGGGCTGTATCCACAACCAGAAGAGAACAACAATGGAGAACATCTGCTATAGACAAACCTGGAGTGTAGGACCATAAGGGCTGTATCCACAACCAGAAGAGAAGAACAATGGAGAACATCTGCTATAGACAAACCTGGAGTGTAGGACCATAAGGGCTGTATCCACAACCAGAAGAGAAGAACAATGGAGAACATCTGCTATAGACAAACCTGGAGTGTAAGACCATAAGGGCTGTATCCACAACCAGAAGAAGAGAAGAACAATGGAGAACATCTTCTACAGACAAACCTGGAGTGTAGGACCATAAGGGCTGTATCCACAACCAGAAGAGGAAGAACAATGGAGAACATCTGCTATAGACAAACCTGGAGTGTAGGACCATAAGGGCTGTATCCACAACCAGAAGAGAAGAACAATGGAGAACATCTGCTATAGACAAACCTGGAGTGTAGGACCTTAAGGGCTGTATCCACAACCAGAAGAGAAGAACAATGGAGAACATCTTCTATAGACAAACCTGGAGTGTAGGACCATAAGGGCTGTATCCACAACCAGAAGAGAAGAGAAGAACAATGGAGAACATCTTCTATGACAAACCTGGAGTGTAGGACCATAAGGGCTGTATCCACAACCAGAAGAGAAGAACAATGGAGAACATCTTCTATAGACAAACCTGGAGTGTAGGACCCTAAGGGCTGTATCCACAACCAGAAGAGAAGAACAATGGAGAACATCTTCTATAGACAAACCTGGAGTGTAGGACCATAAGGGCTGTATCCACAACCAGAAGAGAAGAACAATGGAGAACATCTTCTATAGACAAACCTGGAGTGTAAGACCATAAGGGCTGTATCCACAACCAGAAGAGGAAGAACAATGGAGAACATCTGCTACAGACAAACCTGGAGTGTAAGACCATAAGGGCTGTATCCACAACCAGAAGAGAAGAACAATGGAGAACATCTTCTATAGACAAACCTGGAGTGTAGGACCATAAGGGCTGTATCCACAACCAGAAGAAGAGAAGAACAATGGAGAACATCTTCTATAGACAAACCTGGAGTGTAGGACCATAAGGGCTGTATCCACAACCAGAAGAAGAGAAGAACAATAGAGAACATCTTCTATAGACAAACCTGGAGTGTAGGACCATAAGGGCTGTATCCACAACCAGAAGAGAAGAACAATGGAGAACATCTTCTATAGACAAACCTGGAGTGTAGGACCATAAGGGCTGTATCCACAACCAGAAGAAGAGAAGAACAATGGAGAACATCTTCTATAGACAAACCTGGAGTGTAGGACCATAAGGGCTGTATCCACAACCAGAAGAGAAGAACAATGGAGAACATCTTCTATAGACAAACCTGGAGTGTAGGACCATAAGGGCTGTATCCACAACCAGAAGAGAAGAACAATGGAGAACATCTTCTATAGACAAACCTGGAGTGTAGGACCATAAGGGCTGTATCCACAACCAGAAGAGAAGAACAATGGAGAACATCTTCTATAGACAAACCTGGAGTGTAGGACCATAAGGGCTGTATCCACAACCAGAAGAAGAGAAGAACAATGGAGAACATCTTCTATAGACAAACCTGGAGTGTAGGACCATAAGGGCTGTATCCACAACCAGAAGAGAAGAACAATGGAGAACATCTTCTATAGACAAACCTGGAGTGTAGGACCATAAGGGCTGTATCCACAACCAGAAGAAGAGAAGAACAATGGAGAACATCTTCTATAGACAAACCTGGAGTGTAGGACCATAAGGGCTGTATCCACAACCAGAAGAGAAGAACAATGGAGAACATCTTCTATAGACAAACCTGGAGTGTAGGACCATAAGGGCTGTATCCACAACCAGAAGAGAAGAACAATGGAGAACATCTTCTATAGACAAACCTGGAGTGTAGGACCATAAGGGCTGTATCCACAATCAGAAGAAGAACAATGGAGAACATCTGCTATAGACAAACCTGGAGTGTAAGACCATAAGGGCTGTATCCACAACCAGAAGAGAAGAACAATGGAGAACATCTTCTATAGACAAACCTGGAGTGTAGGACCATAAGGGCTGTATCCACAACCAGAAGAAGAGAAGAACAATGGAGAACATCTGCTATAGACAAACCTGGAGTGTAGGACCATAAGGGCTGTATCCACAACCAGAAGAGGAAGAACAATGGAGAACATCTTCTACAGACAAACCTGGAGTGTAGGACCATAAGGGCTGTATCCACAACCAGAAGAGAAGAACAATGGAGAACATCTGCTATAGACAAACCTGGAGTGTAGGACCATAAGGGCTGTATCCACAACCAGAAGAGAAGAACAATGGAGAACATCTTCTATAGACAAACCTGGAGTGTAGGACCATAAGGGCTGTATCCACAACCAGAAGAGAAGAACAATGGAGAACATCTTCTATAGACAAACCTGGAGTGTAGGACCATAAGGGCTGTATCCACAACCAGAAGAGAAGAACAATGGAGAACATCTTCTATAGACAAAACTGGAGTGTAGGACCATAAGGGCTGTATCCACAACCAGAAGAGAAGAACAATGGAGAACATCTTCTATAGACAAACCTGGAGTGTAGGACCATAAGGGCTGTATCCACAACCAGAAGAGAAGAACAATGGAGAACATCTTCTATAGACAAACCTGGAGTGTAGGACCATAAGGGCTGTATCCACAACCAGAAGAGAAGAACAATGGAGAACATCTTCTATGACAAACCTGGAGTGTAGGACCATAAGGGCTGTATCCACAACCAGAAGAGAAGAACAATGGAGAACATCTTCTATAGACAAACCTGGAGTGTAGGACCATAAGGGCTGTATCCACAACCAGAAGAGAAGAACAATGGAGAACATCTGCTATAGACAAACCTGGAGTGTAGGACCATAAGGGCTGTATCCACAACCAGAAGAGGAAGAACAATGGAGAACATCTTCTACAGACAAACCTGGAGTGTAGGACCATAAGGGCTGTATCCACAACCAGAAGAGAAGAACAATGGAGAACATCTGCTATAGACAAACCTGGAGTGTAGGACCATAAGGGCTGTATCCACAACCAGAAGAGAAGAACAATGGAGAACATCTTCTATAGACAAACCTGGAGTGTAGGACCATAAGGGCTGTATCCACAACCAGAAGAGAAGAACAATGGAGAACATCTTCTATAGACAAACCTGGAGTGTAGGACCATAAGGGCTGTATCCACAACCAGAAGAGAAGAACAATGGAGAACATCTTCTATAGACAAACCTGGAGTGTAGGACCATAAGGGCTGTATCCACAACCAGAAGAGAAGAACAATGGAGAACATCTTCTATAGACAAACCTGGAGTGTAGGACCATAAGGGCTGTATCCACAACCAGAAGAGGAAGAACAATGGAGAACATCTTCTATAGACAAACCTGGAGTGTAGGACCATAAGGGCTGTATCCACAACCAGAAGAGAAGAACAATGGAGAACATCTTCTATAGACAAACCTGGAGTGTAGGACCATAAGGGCTGTATCCACAACCAGAAGAAGAGAAGAACAATGGAGAACATCTTCTATAGACAAACCTGGAGTGTAGGACCATAAGGGCTGTATCCACAACCAGAAGAGAAGAACAATGGAGAACATCTTCTATAGACAAACCTGGAGTGTAAGACCATAAGGGCTGTATCCACAACCAGAAGAGAAGAACAATGGAGAACATCTTCTATAGACAAACCTGGAGTGTAGGACCATAAGGGCTGTATCCACAACCAGAAGAAGAGAAGAACAATGGAGAACATCTGCTATAGACAAACCTGGAGTGTAGGACCATAAGGGCTGTATCCACAACCAGAAGAAGAGAAGAACAATGGAGAACATCTTCTATAGACAAACCTGGAGTGTAGGACCATAAGGGCTGTATCCACAACCAGAAGAGGAAGAACAATGGAGAACATCTTCTATAGACAAACCTGGAGTGTAGGACCATAAGGGCTGTATCCACAACCAGAAGAAGAGAACAATGGAGAACATCTTCTATGACAAACCTGGAGTGTAAGACCATAAGGGCTGTATCCACAACCAGAAGAGAAGAACAATGGAGAACATCTTCTATAGACAAACCTGGAGTGTAGGACCATAAGGGCTGTATCCACAACCAGAAGAAGAGAAGAACAATGGAGAACATCTTCTATAGACAAACCTGGAGTGTAGGACCATAAGGGCTGTATCCACAACCAGAAGAGAAGAACAATGGAGAACATCTTCTATAGACAAACCTGGAGTGTAGGACCATAAGGGCTGTATCCACAACCAGAAGAGGAAGAACAATGGAGAACATCTTCTATAGACAAACCTGGAGTGTAGGGCCATAAGGGCTGTATCCACAACCAGAAGAGGAAGAACAATGGAGAACATCTTCTATAGACAAACCTGGAGTGTAGGACCATAAGGGCTGTATCCACAACCAGAAGAGAAGAACAATGGAGAACATCTTCTATAGACAAACCTGGAGTGTAGGACCATAAGGGCTGTATCCACAACCAGAAGAGGAAGAACAATGGAGAACATCTTCTATAGACAAACCTGGAGTGTAGGACCATAAGGGCTGTATCCACAACCAGAAGAGAAGAACAATGGAGAACATCTGCTATAGACAAACCTGGAGTGTAGGACCATAAGGGCTGTATCCACAACCAGAAGAGAAGAACAATGGAGAACATCTTCTATAGACAAACCTGGAGTGTAGGACCATAAGGGCTGTATCCACAACCAGAAGAGAAGAACAATGGAGAACATCTGCTATAGAGAAACCTGGAGTGTAGGACCATAAGGGCTGTATCCACAACCAGAAGAAGAGAACAATGGAGAACATCTTCTATAGACAAACCTGGAGTGTAAGACCATAAGGGCTGTATCCACAACCAGAAGAGGAAGAACAATGGAGAACATCTTCTATAGACAAACCTGGAGTGTAGGACCATAAGGGCTGTATCCACAACCAGAAGAGAAGAACAATGGAGAACATCTGCTATAGACAAACCTGGAGTGTAGGACCATAAGGGCTGTATCCACAACCAGAAGAGAAGAACAATGGAGAACATCTTCTATAGACAAACCTGGAGTGTAGGACCATAAGGGCTGTATCCACAACCAGAAGAGAAGAGAAGAACAATGGAGAACATCTGCTATAGACAAACCTGGAGTGTAGGACCATAAGGGCTGTATCCACAACCAGAAGAAGAGAACAATGGAGAACATCTTCTATAGACAAACCTGGAGTGTAAGACCATAAGGGCTGTATCCACAACCAGAAGAAGAGAAGAACAATGGAGAACATCTGCTATAGACAAACCTGGAGTGTAGGACCATAAGGGCTGTATCCACAACCAGAAGAAGAGAAGAACAATGGAGAACATCTTCTATAGACAATCCTGGAGTGTAGGACCATAAGGGCTGTATCCACAACCAGAAGAGAAGAACAATGGAGAACATCTTCTATAGACAAACCTGGAGTGTAGGACCATAAGGGCTGTATCCACAACCAGAAGAGAAGAACAATGGAGAACATCTGCTATAGACAAACCTGGAGTGTAGGACCATAAGGGCTGTATCCACAACCAGAAGAGGAAGAACAATGGAGAAGATCTTCTATGACAAACCTGGAGTGTAGGACCATAAGGGCTGTATCCACAACCAGAAGAGAAGAACAATGGAGAAGATCTTCTATGACAAACCTGGAGTGTAGGACCATAAGGGCTGTATCCACAACCAGAAGAGGAAGAACAATGGAGAACATCTTCTATGACAAACCTGGAGTGTAGGACCATAAGGGCTGTATCCACAACCAGAAGAAGAGAAGAACAATGGAGAACATCTTCTATAGACAGACCTGGAGTGTAAGACCATAAGGGCTGTATCCACAACCAGAAGAGAAGAACAATGGAGAACATCTTCTATAGACAAACCTGGAGTGTAGGACCATAAGGGCTGTATCCACAACCAGAAGAGGAAGAACAATGGAGAACATCTTCTATAGACAAACCTGGAGTGTAGGACCATAAGGGCTGTATCCACAACCAGAAGAGGAAGAACAATGGAGAACATCTTCTATAGACAAACCTGGAGTGTAGGACCATAAGGGCTGTATCCACAACCAGAAGAGGAAGAACAATGGAGAACATCTTCTATAGACAAACCTGGAGTGTAGGACCATAAGGGCTGTATCCACAACCAGAAGAAGAGAAGAACAATGGAGAACATCTTCTATAGACAAACCTGGAGTGTAGGACCATAAGGGCTGTATCCACAACCAGAAGAAGAGAAGAACAATGGAGAACATCTGCTATAGACAAACCTGGAGTGTAGGACCATAAGGGCTGTATCCACAACCAGAAGAGAAGAGCAATGGAGAACATCTTCTACAGACAAACCTGGAGTGTAGGACCATAAGGGCTGTATCCACAACCAGAAGAAGAGAACAATGGAGAACATCTTCTATAGACAAACCTGGAGTGTAAGACCATAAGGGCTGTATCCACAACCAGAAGAGAAGAACAATGGAGAACATCTTCTATAGACAAACCTGGAGTGTAAGACCATAAGGGCTGTATCCACAACCAGAAGAGAGGAACAATGGAGAACATCTTCTATAGACAAACCTGGAGTGTAGGACCCTAAGGGCTGTATCCACAACCAGAAGAAGAGAAGAACAATGGAGAACATCTGCTATAGACAAACCTGGAGTGTAGGACCATAAGGGCTGTATCCACAACCAGAAGAAGAGAACAATGGAGAACATCTTCTACAGACAAACCTGGAGTGTAGGACCATAAGGGCTGTATCCACAACCAGAAGAGAAGAACAATGGAGAACATCTTCTATAGACAAACCTGGAGTGTAAGACCATAAGGGCTGTATCCACAACCAGAAGAGAGGAACAATGGAGAACATCTTCTATAGACAAACCTGGAGTGTAGGACCATAAGGGCTGTATCCACAACCAGAAGAGAAGAACAATGGAGAACATCTTCTATAGACAAACCTGGAGTGTAGGACCATAAGGGCTGTATCCACAACCAGAAGAGAAGAACAATGGAGAACATCTGCTATAGACAAACCTGGAGTGTAGGACCATAAGGGCTGTATCCACAACCAGAAGAGAAGAACAATGGAGAACATCTGCTATAGACAAACCTGGAGTGTAGGACCATAAGGGCTGTATCCACAACCAGAAGAGAAGAACAATGGAGAACATCTTCTATAGACAAACCTGGAGTGTAGGACCATAAGGGCTGTATCCACAACCAGAAGAGAGGAACAATGGAGAACATCTGCTATAGACAAACCTGGAGTGTAGGACCATAAGGGCTGTATCCACAACCAGAAGAGAAGAACAATGGAGAACATCTGCTATAGACAAACCTGGAGTGTAGGACCATAAGGGCTGTATCCACAACCAGAAGAGAAGAACAATGGAGAACATCTTCTATAGACAATCCTGGAGTGTAGGACCATAAGGGCTGTATCCACAACCAGAAGAGAAGAACAATGGAGAACATCTTCTATAGACAAACCTGGAGTGTAGGACCATAAGGGCTGTATCCACAACCAGAAGAGAAGAACAATGGAGAACATCTGCTATAGACAAACCTGGAGTGTAGGACCATAAGGGCTGTATCCACAACCAGAAGAGAAGAACAATGGAGAACATCTTCTATAGACAAACCTGGAGTGTAGGGCCATAAGGGCTGTATCCACAACCAGAAGAGAAGAACAATGGAGAACATCTTCTATAGACAAACCTGGAGTGTAGGACCATAAGGGCTGTATCCACAACCAGAAGAGAAGAACAATGGAGAACATCTTCTATAGACAATCCTGGAGTGTAGGACCATAAGGGCTGTATCCACAACCAGAAGAGAGGAACAATGGAGAACATCTTCTATAGACAAACCTGGAGTGTAGGACCATAAGGGCTGTATCCACAACCAGAAGAGAAGAACAATGGAGAACATCTTCTATAGACAAACCTGGAGTGTAGGACCATAAGGGCTGTATCCACAACCAGAAGAGAGGAACAATGGAGAACATCTTCTATAGACAAACCTGGAGTGTAGGACCATAAGGGCTGTATCCACAACCAGAAGAGAAGAACAATGGAGAACATCTGCTATAGACAAACCTGGAGTGTAGGACCATAAGGGCTGTATCCACAACCAGAAGAAGAGAAGAACAATGGAGAACATCTTCTATAGACAAACCTGGAGTGTAGGACCATAAGGGCTGTATCCACAACCAGAAGAGAAGAACAATGGAGAACATCTTCTATAGACAAACCTGGAGTGTAGGACCATAAGGGCTGTATCCACAACCAGAAGAGAAGAACAATGGAGAACATCTTCTATAGACAATCCTGGAGTGTAGGACCATAAGGGCTGTATCCACAACCAGAAGAAGAGAAGAACAATGGAGAACATCTTCTATAGACAATCCTGGAGTGTAGGACCATAAGGGCTGTATCCACAACCAGAAGAAGAGAAGATAAAGAGCTGAAGAACAACCTCTATTGACAGACCAGAAGAGGAGACGTGGAAGAGCTGGAGAATAACTTCTATAGACTAACCAGCCTCGAGCCGCTCAGGAGCGAGGAATCAGCACCACCAGGAGTCAAGGAGCCAGGAGATCAATATCCACACAACCAAAACTACATGACCGGCAACAAGGTAAATGTCAGGTCAGGGTCAAATACCCTTCTCCGGAGATAGAAATGGCAACCTAACCTGAGCGGTGGGGGCACGTCCTATGATCCATCTCTAAGAGGTTCAGAACACAAAGCAAACAGGAGAACATCTAAGATCATGTAAGGTCTCCACTCAATGCCAAGAGGCAGCTGGAGAAGGTGATCTCCTAACACTGGCAGCTGCCATATCTGAGGTGCGGTCAGACCTGTAGGACAAGGACTGCGTCTGGTGAGATAGGAGTAATGGTCAGCCATGTTCTTTATGGTTTGAGCTTGGTTCTGGTGTCTTAGGATCTCATGGAAGGCCTCTGAGAAGACGGTGCACTGCTGAAGCCACATAAAGGGGGCCGGAGCTCCACAACAAATGTGAGGTCACTGGCCAGAGGACACATTGAAATACAGCATTTCCTCAGGTGTGATGTCATCACAGCGGTTCATGATGTCATCAGTGTGGAGGAGATGACTCCAGATGTTCATGATACACAGATGACACCTCGGGCTCTGGGGCTCCAGCGGCCGTTCCCCGTGTGATGGAATATTCCGGATAACCTGCTGCTATGTTCTGCATCCTCCCTGTGTCTCAGCTGGAGGCCTCACGTCTCTCCACAGAAACACGGACACTAACGAGGACGTCTCAGTGTGTAATCTCATCTATACAGACGTCTCATCAATTACCACTGCCTTCACCTCAGGAGAGAGATTGATGTTCTGCGCCTCCAGCATCCTCAGGGATCAGACACTTCTACTGCTCCCTACTAGGGTGGTATGGCCCAGCAATACCTCATATAGCCCAGTATTATGGTGGTATGGCCCAGAAATCCCTCATATAGCCCAGTATTATGGTGGTATGGCCCAGCAATCCCTCATATAGCCCAGTATTATGGTGGTATGGCCCAGCAATCCCTCATATAGCCCAGTATTATGGTGGTATGGCCCAGCAATACCTCATATAGCCCAGTATTATGGTGGTATGGCCCAGAAATCCCTCATATAGCCCAGTATTATGGTGGTATGGCCCAGCAATCCCTCATATAGCCCAGTATTATGGTGGTATGGCCCAGCAATCCCTCATATAGCCCAGTATTATGGTGGTATGGCCCAGCAATCCCTCATATAGCCCAGTATTATGGTGGTATGGCCCAGTAATCCCTCATATAGCCCAGTATTATGGTGGTATGGCTCAGCAATCCCTCATATAGCCCAGTATTATGGTGGTATGGCCCAGTAATCCCTCATATAGCCCAGTATTATGGTGGTATGGCCCAGAAATCCCTCATATAGCCCAGTATTATGGTGGTATGGCCCAGCAATACCTCATATAGCCCAGTATTATGGTGGTATGGCCCAGCAATACCTCATATAGCCCAGTATTATGGTGGTATGGCCCGGCAATCCCTCATATAGCCCAGTATTATGGTGGTATGGCCCAGTAATCCCTCATATAGCCCAGTATTATGGTGGTATGGCCCAGCAATCCCTCATATAGCCCAGTATTATGGTGGTATGGCCCAGCAATCCCTCATATAGCCCAGTATTATGGTGGTATGGCCCAGTAATCCCTCATATAGCCCAGTATTATGGTGGTATGGCCCAGTAATCCCTCATATAGCCCAGTATTATGGTGGTATGGCCCAGCAATCCCTCATATAGCCCAGTATTATGGTGGTATGGCCCAGTAATCCCTCATATAGCCCAGTATTATGGTGGTATGGCCCAGTAATCCCTCATATAGCCCAGTATTATGGTGGTATGGCCCAGCAATACCTCATATAGCCCAGTATTATGGTGGTATGGCCCAGCAATCCCTCATATAGCCCAGTATTATGGTGGTATGGCCCAGCAATCCCTCATATAGCCCAGTATTATGGTGGTATGGCCCAGAAATCCCTCATATAGCCCAGTATTATGGTGGTATGGCCCAGCAATACCTCATATAGCCCAGTATTATGGTGGTATGGCCCAGCAATACCTCATATAGCCCAGTATTATGGTGGTATGGCCCGGCAATCCCTCATATAGCCCAGTATTATGGTGGTATGGCCCAGTAATCCCTCATATAGCCCAGTATTATGGTGGTATGGCCCAGCAATCCCTCATATAGCCCAGTATTATGGTGGTATGGCCCAGCAATCCCTCATATAGCCCAGTATTATGGTGGTATGGCCCAGTAATCCCTCATATAGCCCAGTATTATGGTGGTATGACCCAGCATCCCTCATATAGCCAAGTATTATAGTGGTATGGCCCAGTAATCCCTCATATAGCCCAGTATTATGGTGGTATGGCCCAGTAATCCCTCATATAGCCCAGTATTATGGTGGTATGGCCCAGTAATCCCTCATATAGCCCAGTATTATGGTGGTATGGCCCAGCAATACCTCATATAGCCCAGTATTATGGTGGTATGGCCCAGGAATGTCTTGTATAGGTCGCATGAATGGTGGTATAGCTCACCCCTTCCTCCCATATCATAATAGTATGGTCCATCATATTCTACATATAACCATGAAACAGTCTTACACAGGAATACACAGAGCACAGCAGTGTGAGGTCTGATTACACATCTCTCCAGGGACAATACATAACACTGGCTGCAGAGAGCACAGAGCACAGCAGTGTGAGGTCTGATTACACATCTCTCCAGGGACAATACATAACACTGGCTGCAGAGAGCACAGAGCACAGCAGTGTGAGGTCTGATTACACATCACTCCAGGGACAATACATAACACTGGCTGCAGAGAGCACAGAGCACAGCAGTGTGAGGTCTGATTACACATCTCTCCAGGGACAATACATAACACTGGCTGCAGAGAGCACAGAGCACAGTAGTGTGAGGTCTGATTACACATCTCTCCAGGGACAATACATAACACTGGCTGCAGAGAGCACAGAGCACAGCAGTGTGAGGTCTGATTACACATCTCACCAGGGACATACATAACACTGACTGCAGAGAGCACAGAGCACAGCAGTGTGAGGTCTGATTACACATCTCTCCAGGGACTATACATAACACTGGCTGCAGAGAGCACAGAGCACAGCAGTGTGAGGTCTGGTTACACATCTCTCCAGGGACTATACATAACACTGACTGCAGAGAGCACAGAGCACAGCAGTGTGAGGTCTGATTACACATCTTTCCAGGGACAATACATAACACTGGCTGCAGAGAGCACAGAGCACAGCAGTGTGAGGTCTGATTACACATCTCTCCAGGGACAGTACATAACACTGGCTGCAGGGAGCACAGAGCACAGCAGTGTGAGGTCTGATTACACATCTCTCCAGGGACAATACATAACACTGACTGCAGAGAGCACAGAGCACAGTAGTGTGAGGTCTGATTACACATCTCTCCAGGGACAATACATAACACTGGCTGCAGAGAGCACAGAGCACAGCAGTGTGAGGTCTGATTACACATCTCTCCAGGGACAATACATAACACTGGCTGCAGAGAGCACAGAGCACAGCAGTGTGAGGTCTGATTACACATCTCTCCAGGGACAATACATAACACTGGCTGCAGAGAGCACAGAGCACAGCAGTGTGAGGTCTGATTACACATCTCTCCAGGGACAATACATAACATTGGCTGCAGAGAGCACAGAGCACAGCAGTGTGAGGTCTGATTACACATCTCTCCAGGGACAATACATAACACTGGCTGCAGAGAGCACAGAGCACAGCAGTGTGAGGTCTGATTACACATCTCTCCAGGGACAATACATAACACTGGCAGCAGAGAGCACAGAGCACAGCAGTGTGAGGTCTGATTACACATCTCTCCAGGGACAATACATAGCACTGGCTGCAGAGAGCACAGAGCACAGCAGTGTGTGGTCTGATTACACATCTCTCCAGGGACAATACATAACACTGGCTGCAGAGAGCACAGGGCTCAGCAGTGTGAGGTCTGATTACACATCTCTCCAGGGACAGTACATAACACTGACTGCAGAGAGCACAGAGCACAGCAGTGTGAGGTCTGATTACACATCTCTCCAGGGACAATACATAACACTGACTGCAGAGAGCACAGAGCACAGCAGTGTGAGGTCTAATTACACATCTCTCCAGGGATAATACATAACACTGGCTGCACAGAGCACAGCAGTGTGAGGTCTGATTACACATTACACATCTTGTCCCGGTAAAGATGTTGTATCTGTGATTGCTTCTCCTGGCCCCTCATGGTGTCAGTCCTGGGGTCACCATATGGAGGCGCTGTTGTGTCTGCAGCCTCTTCCTCATGTGATGACGTCTCATCTATAACATTAATGATGTGGTGAGACATAATAGTCCTGTGCCCGGGGCTCCGCTGCCCTCCTCCTCCTCACCAAGGTTATCCAAGGAGAAGCATTAATCACCTGGCGAGAGCCGCCGCGCTGCCATCTGTCCCGTCACCTGTCCCCATAATTACCTTCCAGGAAGCGGCCGAGACAACCTGTGAGGACCAGGAACAAGTAACCCCACACTACAGGACTGGCACCATCACATGGCAGGACTGGCAGTGGCGCTGGCACCATCACATGGCAGGACTGGCACGGAGCCTGGCACCATCACATGGCAGGACAGGCAGAGACGCTGGCACCATCACATGGCAGGACTGGCAGTGACGCTGGCACCATCACATGGCAGAACTGGCAGAGATGCTGGCACCATCACATGGCAGGACTGGCAGTGGCGCTGGCACCATCACATGGCAGAACTGGCAGAGACGCTGGCACCATCACATGGCAGAACTGGCAGAGACGCTGGCACCATCACATGGCAGGACTGGCAGAGACGCTGGCACCATCACATGGCAGGACTGGCAGAGACGCTGGCACCATCACATGGCAGGACTGGCAGAGATGCTGGCACCATCACATGGCAGGACTGGCAGTGGCGCTGGCACCATCACATGGCAGGACTGGCAGAGATGCTGGCACCATCACATGGCAGGACTGGCAGCGGCGCTGGCACCATCACATGGCAGAACTGGCAGAGATGCTGGCACCATCACATGGCAGGACTGGCAGTGGCGCTGGCACCATCACATGGCAGGACTGGCAGAGACGCTGGCACCATCACATGGCAGGACTGGCAGAGATGCTGGCACCATCACATGGCAGGACTGGCAGTGGCGCTGGCACCATCACATGGCAGGACTGGCAGAGATGCTGGCACCATCACATGGCAGGACTGGCAGCGGCGCTGGCACCATCACATGGCAGAACTGGCACAGAGCCTGGCACCATCACATGGCAGGACAGGCAGGGACGCTGGCACCATCACATGGCAGGACTGGCAGGGACGCTGGCACCATCACATGGCAGGACTGGCAGAGACGCTGGCACCATCACATGGCAGGACTGGGAGAGACGCTGGCACCATCACATGGCAGGACTGGCAGAGACGCTGGCAACATCACATGGCAGGACTGGCAGTGGCGCTGGCAACATCACATGGCAGGACTGGCAGGGCCCCTGGCACCATCACATGGCAGGACTGGCAGGGATGTTGGCATCAAGTAGCTCAGCTCTATGTAAGGTAAATGCCTATATAATAATAGCTTAGATACAGCAGCACAACTCTATGTAAGGTGGATGTGTATATAGTATCAGCTTAGATACAGCAGCTCCATGTATGATAGAGTATGTGTAGCAGCTGCACAGTGAGTAGGGATTACGCTCCATATACTGTATACTATATATACACTAACAGCAGGGACTGTCCTGTGGAGCTAATGGACACCATGTTACGGTATTATTTTCTCCGCAGAGGTCACGTGAGGACCAGGCTGTGCCACAACCTTGATATGACCCCGACCTCTCCAGCCGCCGCTCCGCCAGGAGACCCGTGTGATTTCCAGTGACCTCGACGCTGGGGCCTGGAGGGGCTATAAAGAGCCCGGGCAGCGATATATAACCAAACAATCAGCTGAGAGCGAACAATCAATTGTAATCTGCTGCTGGCAGCGAGACGCTCACAAACACCAATGACTGATGTCCCCATAAACTGCAACCAAAGTGCAGAAAGTTCCAGAACTAAATTAAAGTACAAATAAATTCAGAGAAAAAAGTTTCATTGGTGATAATTCTGTCCATGGAAGAAACCATTAATCTGGAAAACCTCATAATCTGTGAAGCTCAGGATGGAGAGACCAAATGTATAGGAGACCACAGCTCCGCATCTCTACTGGTGCAGGAGACCACAGCTCCGCATCTCTACTGGTGGAGGAGACCACAGCTCCACATCTCTACTGGTGGAGGAGACCACAGCTCCACATCTCTACTGGTGGAGGAGACCACAGCTCCACATCTCTACTGGTGGAGGAGACCACAGCTCCACATCTCTACTGGTGGAGGAGACCACAGCTCCACATCTCTACTGGTGGAGGAGACCACAGCTCCACATCTCTACTGGTGGAGGAGACCACAGCTCCACATCTTTACTGGTGGAGGAGACCACAGCTCCACATCTCTACTGGTGCAGGAGACCACAGCTCTACATCTTTACTGGTGGAGGAGACCACAGCTCCACATCTTTACTGGTGGAGGAGACCACAGCTCCACATCTCTACTGGTGGAGGAGACCACAGCTCCACATCTCTACTGGTGGAGGAGACCACAGCTCCACATCTCTACTGGTGGAGGAGACCACAGCTCCACATCTCTACTGGTGGAGGAGACCACAGCTCCACATCTCTACTGGTGGATGAGACCACAGCTCCACATCTCTACTGGTGGAGGAGACCACAGCTCCACATCTTTACTGGTGGATGAGACCACAGATCCACATCTCTACTGGTGGAGGAGACCACAGCTCCACATCTCTACTGGTGGAGGAGACCACAGCTCCACATCTCTACTGGTGGAGGAGACCACAGCTCCACATCTCTACTGGTGGAGGAGACCACAGCTCCACATCTCTACTGGTGCAGGAGACCACAGCTCCACATCTCTACTGGTGGAGGAGACCACAGCTCCACATCTCTACTGGTGGAGGAGACCACAGCTCCACATCTCTACTGGTGGAGGAGACCACAGCTCCACATCTCTACTGCTGCAGGAGACCACAGCTCCACATCTCTACTGGTGCAGGAGATCACAGCTCCACATCTCTACTGCTGCAGGAGACCACAGCTCCACATCTCTACTGGTGGAGGAGACCTCAGCTCCACATCTCTACTGGTGCAGGAGACCACAGCTCCACATCTCTACTGCTGCAGGAGACCACAGCTCCACATCTCTACTGGTGCAGGAGATCACAGCTCCACATCTCTACTGGTGAAGGAGACCACAGCTCCACATCTCTACTGGTGCAGGAGACCACAGCTCCACATCTCTACTGGTGGAGGAGACCACAGCTCCACATCTCTACTGCTGCAGGAGACCACAGCTCCACATCTCTACTGGTGCAGGAGATCACAGCTCCACATCTCTACTGGTGAAGGAGACCACAACTCCACATCTCTACTGGTGCAGGAGACCACAGCTCCACATCTCTACTGGTGGAGGAGACCACAGCTCCACATCTCTACTGGTGGAGGAGACCACAGCTCCACATCTCTACTGGTGCAGGAGACCACAGCTCCACATCTCTACTGGTGCAGGAGACCACAGCTCCACATCTCTACTGGTGGAGGAGACCACAGCTCCACATCTCTACTGGTGGATGAGACCACAGCTCCACATCTCTACTGGTGGAGGAGACCACAGCTCCACATCTCTACTGGTGCAGGAGACCACAGCTCCGCATCTCTACTGGTGGGGGAGACCACAGCTCCACATCTCTACTGGTGGATGAGACCACAGCTCCACATCTCTACTGGTGGAGGAGACCACAGCTCCACATCTCTACTGGTGGAGGAGACCACAGCTCCACATCTCTACTGGTGGGGGAGACCACAGCTCCACATCTCTACTGGTGGAGGAGACCACAGCTCCCCATCTCTACTGGTGGATGAGACCACAGCTCCGCATCTCTACTGGTGGAGGAGACCACAGCTCCGCATCTCTACTGGTGGGGGAGACCACAGCTTCACATCTCTACTGGTGGAGGAGACCACAGCTCCACATCTCTACTGGTGCAGGAGATCACAGCTCCACATCTCTACTGGTGGAGGAGACCACAGCTCCACATCTCTACTGGTGGAGGAGACCACAGCTCCACATCTCTACTGGTGGAGGAGACCACAGCTCCACATCTCTACTGGTGGAGGAGACCACAGCTCCACATCTCTACTGGTGGAGGAGACCACAGCTCCACATCTCTACTGGTGGAGGAGACCACAGCTCCACATCTCTACTAGTGGAGGAGACCACAGCTCCACATCTCTACTGGTGGAGGAGACCACAGCTCCACATCTCTACTGGTGCAGGAGACCACAGCTCCACATCTCTACTGGTGGAGGAGACCACAGCTCCACATCTCTACTGGTGGAGGAGACCACAGCTCCACATCTCTACTGGTGGAGGAGACCACAGCTCCACATCTCTACTAGTGGAGGAGACCACAGCTCCACATGTCTACTGGTGGAAGAGACCACAGCTCCATATCTCTACTGGTGGAGGAGACCACAGCTCCACATCTCTACTGGTGGAGGAGACCACAGCTCCACATCTCTACTGGTGGAGGAGACCACAGCTCCACATCTCTACTGGTGCAGGAGATCACAGCTCCACATCTCTACTGGTGGAGGAGACCACAGATCCACATCTCTACTGGTGGAGGAGACCACAGCTCCACATTTCTACTGGTGCAGGAGACCACAGCTCCACATCTCTACTGGTGGAGGAGACCACAGCTCCACATCTCTACTGGTGGAGGAGACCACAGCTCCACATCTCTACTGGTGCAGGAGACCACAGCTCCGCATCTCTACTGGTGCAGGAGACCACAGCTCCGCATCTCTACTGGTGGAGGAGACCACAGCTCCGCATCTCTACTGGTGGCGGAGACCACAGCTCCACATCTCTACTGGTGGAGGAGACCACAGCTCCACATGTCTACTGGTGGAGGAGACCACAGCTCCACATCTCTACTGGTGGAGGAGACCACAGCTCCACATCTCTACTGGTGGAGGAGACCACAGCTCCACATCTCTACTGGTGGAGGAGACCACAGCTCCACATCTCTACTGGTGGAGGAGACCACAGCTCCACATCTCTACTGGTGGAGGAGACCACAGCTCCACATGTCTACTGGTGGAAGAGACCACAGCTCCATATCTCTACTGGTGGAGGAGACCACAGCTCCACATCTCTACTGGTGGAGGAGACCACAGCTCCACATCTCTACTGGTGCAGGAGAACACAGCTCCACATGTCTACTGGTGGAGGAGACCACAGCTCCACATCTCTACTGGTGCAGGAGACCACAGCTCCACATCTCTACTGGTGGAGGAGACCACAGCTCTACATCACTACTGGTGGAGGAGACCACAGCTCCGCATCTCTACTGGTGGAGGAGACCACAGCTCCAGATCTCTACTAGTGGAGGAGACCACAGCTCCACATCTCTACTGGTGGAGGAGACCACAGCTCTACATCACTACTGGTGGAGGAGACCACAGCTCCACATGTCTACTGGTGGAGGAGGCCACAGCTCCACATGTCTACTGGTGGAGGAGACCCCAGCTCCACATGTCTACTGGTGGAGGAGACCATAGCTCCGCATCTCTACTGGTGGAGGAGACCACAGCTCCGCATCTCTACTGGTGGAGGAGACCACAGCTCCACATCTCTACTAGGGGAGGAGACCACAGCTCCACATCTCTACTAGGGGAGGAGACCACAGCTCCATATCTCTACTGGTGGAGGAGACCACAGCTCCACATCTCTACTGGTGGAGGAGACCACAGCTCCACATCTCTACTGGTGGAGGAGACCACAGCTCCACATCTCTACTGGTGCAGGAGACCACAGCTCCACATGTCTACTGGTGGAGGAGACCACAGCTCCACATCTCTACTGGTGCAGGAGACCACAGCTCCACATCTCTACTGGTGGAGGAGACCACAGCTCTACATCACTACTGGTGGAGGAGACCACAGCTCCGCATCTCTACTGGTGGAGGAGACCACAGCTCCGCATCTCTACTGGTGGAGGAGACCACAGCTCCACATCTCTACTAGGGGAGGAGAGCACAGCTCCACATCTCTACTAGGGGAGGAGACCACAGCTCCACATGTCTACTGGTGGAGGAGACCACAGCTCCACATCTCTACTGGTGGAGGAGACCACAGCTCCACATGTCTACTGGTGGAAGAGACCACAGCTCCATATCTCTACTGGTGGAGGAGACCACAGCTCCACATCTCTACTGGTGGAGGAGACCACAGCTCCACATCTCTACTGGTGGAGGAGACCACAGCTCCACATCTCTACTGGTGCAGGAGACCACAGCTCCACATGTCTACTGGTGGAGGAGACCACAGCTCCACATCTCTCCTGGTGCAGGAGACCACAGCTCCACATCTCTACTGGTGGAGGAGACCACAGCTCTACATCACTACTGGTGGAGGAGACCACAGCTCCGCATCTCTACTGGTGGAGGAGACCACAGCTCCACATCTCTACTAGTGGAGGAGACCACAGCTCCACATCTCTACTAGTGGAGGAGACCACAGCTCTACATCACTGCTGGTGGAGGAGACCACAGCTCCACATGTCTACTGGTGGAGGAGGCCACAGCTCCACATGTCCACTGGTGGAGGAGACCCCAGCTCCACATGTCTACTGGTGGAGGAGACCATAGCTCCGCATCTCTACTGTTGGAGATGACCACAGCTCCGCATCTCTACTGGTGGAGGAGACCACAGCTCCACATCTCTACTAGGGGAGGAGACCACAGCTCCACATCTCTACTGGTGGAGGAGACCACAGCTCCACATGTCTACTGGTGGAGGAGACCATAGCTCCGCATCTCTACTGTTGGAGGAGACCACAGCTCCGCATCTCTACTGGTGGAGGAGACCACAGCTCCACATCTCTACTAGGGGAGGAGACCACAGCTCCAGGTCTCTACTAGGGGAGGAGACCACAGCTCCACATCTCTACTGGTGGAGGAGACCACAGCTCCACATCTCTACTAGGGGAGGAGACCCTAATAGAACATCCACATACCTCCCAACATTTGTGAAAGGGAAAGAGGGACAATAAAGCCACACCCCCAATCACTCCCTGGCCACGCCCCAAATTTTAGCCATATCCTAATAATAAAAATCATCTCAATAAAAAAAGAAAAAAAATGATCCTCATTGGGATTAGAACCCAGAACCTGCAGTGTCCATGTACCATGTACAATAATAACACAGCGCCTCAACCCACTGAGCTATAACCTCAGTGATAAACAAGGTGGAGAATTTTGGTAACTAAGAACTATGACTACATACTGCCTTGGTATATAGGAAGGGATCTTCTCAGATTATTGTAATTATTGAGACTATTATTATTATTATTTTTACTATTATTAATAATCATCTCCATAATGTTAAAAATAATAAAATTTATAATAATAATAATAATAATAATAATAGTCTGAATAATTACAATAATAATCTCTGAGAAGATCCCTCTCTATATATCAGTGCATTAGTCTGTGTCACAGTGTAAATGGCAGATAACACTTCTTAGTTACCAGAAATCCTCAGCTCTGTATCACTGGGCTTATAGCTCAGTTAGTTAAGCTTCTGTCTGCAGTGCAGAGGGTCCCAGGTTCGAATCTCAGCCTGGCCAAAACTTTATGTAATTTAATTATATAAATAGATTGTGTCTGGGGAAGACCTGGAGACCATATATGGACAGATGCTGATCTGACCTGATGACGTGGTCCCTGCTCTCCGCTAAGCCGACACTTCTCTGAAAAGGATTCCCTCCCGATGTCTGCTCTGGGGAACCCTAGGAGATGCAGTGACCATATATGGACAGATGGTGATCTGACCTGATGACGTGGTCCCTGCTCTCTCCACTAAGCCGACACTTCTCTGAAAAGGATTCCCTGCCCGTTGTCTGCTCTGGGGAACCCTAGGAGATGCAGTGACCATATATTGACAGATGCTGATCTGACCTGATGACGTGGTCCCTGCTCTCCGCTAAGCCGACACTTCTCTGAAAAGGATTCTCTACCCGATGTCTGCTCTGGGGAACCCTAGGAGATGCAGTGACCATATATGGACAGATACTGATCTGACCTGATGACGTGGTCCCTGCTCTCCGCTAAGCCGACACTTCTCTGAAAAGGATTCCCTCCCGATGTCTGCTCTGGGGAACCCTAGGAGATGCAGTGACCATATATGGACAGATGCTGATCTGACCTGATGACGTGGTCTCTGCTCTCTCCGCTAACCCGACACTTCTCTGAAAAGGATTCCCTGCCCGATGTCTGCTCTGGGGAACCCTAGGAGATGCAGTGACCATATATGGACAGATGCTGATCTGACCTGATGACGTGGTCCCTGCTCTCCACTAAGCCGACACTTCTCCGAAAAGGATTCCCTGCCCGATGTCTGCTCTGGGGAACCCTAGGAGATGCACTGACCATATATGGACAGATGCTGATCTGACCTGATGACGTGGTCCCTGCTCTCTCCGCTAAGCCGACACTTCTCTGAAAAGGATTCCCTCCCGATGTCTGCTCTGGGGAACCCTAGGAGATGCAGTGACCATATATGGACAGATGCTGATCTGACCTGATGACGTGGTCCCTGCTCTCTGCTAACCCGACACTTCTCTGAAAAGGATTCCCTGCCCGATGTCTGCTCTGGGGAACCCTAGGAGATGCAGTGACCATATATGGACAGATGGTGATCTGACCTGATGACGTGGTCCCTGCTCTCAGCTAACCCGACACTTCTCTGAAAAGGATTCCCTGCCCGATGTCTGCTCTGGGGAACCCTAGGAGATGCAGTGACCATATATGGACAGATGCTGATCTGACCTGATGACGTGGTCCCTGCTCTCCACTAAGCCGACACTTCTCCGAAAAGGATTCCCTGCCCGATGTCTGCTCTGGGGAACCCTAGGAGATGCACTGACCATATATGGACAGATGCTGATCTGACCTGATGACGTGGTCCCTGCTCTCTCCGCTAAGCCGACACTTCTCTGAAAAGGATTCCCTCCCGATGTCTGCTCTGGGGAACCCTAGGAGATGCAGTGACCATATATGGACAGATGCTGATCTGACCTGATGACGTGGTCCCTGCTCTCTGCTAACCCGACACTTCTCTGAAAAGGATTCCCTGCCGGATGTCTGCTCTGGGGAACCCTAGGAGATGCAGTGACCATATATGGACAGATGGTGATCTGACCTGATGACGTGGTCCCTGCTCTCAGCTAACCCGACACTTCTCTGAAAAGGATTTCCTCCCGATGTCTGCTCTGGGGAACCCTAGGAGATGCAGTGACCATATATGGACAGATGCTGATCTGACCTGATGACGTGGTCCCTGCTCTCCGCTAAGCCGACACTTCTCTGAAAAGGATTCCCTCCCGATGTCTGCTCTGGGGAACCCTAGGAGATGCAGTGACCATATATGGACAGATAGTGATCTGACCTGATGACGTGGTCCCTGCTCTGCGCTAAGCCGACACTTCTCTGAAAAGGATTCCCTGCCCGATGTCTGCTCTGGGGAACCCTAGGAGATGCAGTGACCATATATGGACAGATGCTGATTTGACCTGATGACGTGGTCCCTGCTCTCCGCTAAGCCGACACTTCTCTGAAAAGGATTCCCTGCCCGATGTCTGCTCTGGGGAACCCTAGGAGATGCACTGACCATATATGGACAGATGCTGATCTGACCTGATGACGTGGTCCCTGCTCTCTCCGCTAAGCCCGACACTTCTCTGAAAAGGATTCCCTCCCGATGTCTGCTCTGGGGAACCCTAGGAGATGCAGTGACCATATATGGACAGATGCTGATCTGAAGCTGATGACGTGGTCCCTGCTCTCCGCTAACCCGACACTTCTCTGAAAAGGATTCCCTCCCGATGTCTGCTCTGGGGAACCCTAGGAGATGCAGTGACCATATATGGACAGATACTGATCTGACCTGATGACGTGGTCCCTGCTCTGCGCTAAGCCGACACTTCTCTGAAAAGGATTCCCTGCCCGATGTCTGTAGAAGCCATTCTGTACTGTGATTTCTGACTTTCAAAGTATTTACTATGCGGACACAGCAGCGGGACACAGCGGGACCTGGGGGGAGAATCCGTGACAATCTCATAGCTGCCCGTGACGCGGGGCAGAGGTAAGAAAAATGGGAAAGTCCTGTCAAAATCGGGACGGTTGGGAGCTATGCATCCATCATGTTCTATAACGTATAATGATCGCCCCGCTCTCCCCTGGAAGACCCCAAGCACCTAAGATAAGTGGTGGCCGCCGTCCCCTGGTCACACAGAAGACCTCGGCCTCCTCCTGGTGTCTCCACAGTATTTGATGCAGATTCGTCTGTGAATCAGCCGCTCTCAGCCTGTGATGGGAGAGGCCCGGGATCTTGGCTCCGGATCACATCCATCTGTTCTCCCTGGATTCTGGCCCAGATCCGAGGATTTACCTGCAGCTAAAACAAAAATACAGCGATAAGTAAGTGAACCCCTCCTGGAGGCGCCTTATGGTGTATGTGCCGGAGGGTAAAGGTAAAGGCTGTGACTTTCTCTCATTCAAGATGTGGTTAGAGCGCCCCCTAAGGTGAAAACCGGAAATATTAATGTCCCTGGTGGTCTGGGGTAGTCAGAGGGTTAGTGATCATGTCCCTGGTGGTCCAGGATAGCAATTAGGTTAGTGATCATGTCCCTGGTGGTCTGGGGTAGTCAGAGGGTTAGTGATCAAGTCCCTGGTGGTCTGGGGTAGTCAGAGGGTTAGAGATCATGTCCCTGGTGGTCTGGGGTAGTCAGAGGGTTAGTGATCATGTCCCTGGTGGTCTGGGATAGTCAGAGGGTTAGTGATCATGTCCCTGGTGGTCTGGGGTAGTCAGAGGGTTAGAGATCATGTCCCTGGTGGTCTGGGGTAGTCAGAGGGTTAGTGATCATGTCCCTGGTGGTCTGGGGTAGTCAGAGGGTTAGTGATCATGTCCCTGGTGGTCTGGGGTAGTCAGAGGGTTAGTGATCATGTCCCTGGTGGTCTGGGGTAGTCAGAGGGTTAGTGATCATGTCCCTGGTGGTCTGGGGTAGTCAGAGGGTTAGTGATCATGTCCCTGGTGGTCTGGGATAAGTTAGAGGGTTAGTGATCATGTCCCTGGTGGTCTGGGGTAGTCAGAGGGTTAGTGATCATGTCCCTGGTGGTCTGGGATAGTCAGAGGGTTAGTGATCATGTCCCTGGTGGTCTGGGGGTAGTCAGAGGGTTAGTGATCATGTCCCTGGTGGTCTGGGGTAGTCAGAGGGTTAGTGATCATGTCCCTGGTGGTCTGGGGCAGTCAGAGGGTTAGTGATCATGTCCCTGGTGGTCTGGGGTAGTCAGAGGATTAGTGATCATGTCCCTGGTGGTCTGGGGTAGTCAGAGGGTTAGTGATCATGTCCCTGGTGGTTTGGGGGTAGTCAGAGGGTTAGTGATCATGTCCCTGGTGGTTTGGGGGTAGTCAGAGGGTTAGTGATCATGTCCCTGGTGGTTTGGGGGTAGTCAGAGGGTTAGTGATCATGTCCCTGGTGGTCTGGGGAAGTCAGAGGGTTAGTGATCATGTCCCTGGTGGTCTGGGGTAGTCAGAGGGTTAGTGATCATGTCCCTGGTGGTCTGGGGTAGTCAGAGGATTAGTGATCATGTCCCTGGTGGTCTGGGGTAGTCAGAGGGTTAGTGATCATGTCCCTGGTGGTCTGGGATAGTCAGAGGGTTAGTGATCATGTCCCTGGTGGTCTGGGGTAGTCAGAGAGTTAGTGATCATGTCCCTGGTGGTCTGGGGCAGTCAGAGGGTTAGTGATCATGTCCCTGGTGGTCTGGGGTAGTCAGAGGATTAGTGATCATGTCCCTGGTGGTCTGGGGTAGTCAGAGGGTTAGTGATCATGTCCCTGGTGGTCTGGGATAGTCAGAGGGTTAGTGATCATGTCCCTGGTGGTCTGGGGTAGTCAGAGGGTTAGTGATCATGTCCCTGGTGGTCTGGGATAGTCAGAGGGTTAGTGATCATGTCCCTGGTGGTCTGGGGTAGTCAGAGGATTAGTGATCATGTCCCTGGTGGTCTGGGGTAGTCAGAGGGTTAGAGATCATGTCTCTGGTGGTCTGGGGTAGTCAGAGGGTTAGTGATCATGTCCCTGGTGGTCCAGGATAGCAATTAGGTTAGTGATCATGTCCCTGGTGGTCTGGGATAAGTTAGAGGGTTAGTGATCAAGTCCCTGGTGGTCTGGGGTAGTCAGAGGGTTAGAGATCATGTCCCTGGTGGTCTGGAGTAGTCAGAGGGTTAGAGATCATGTCCCTGGTGGTCTGGGGTAGTCAGAGGGTTAGAGATCATGTCCATGGTGGTCTGGAGTAGTCAGAGGGTTAGTGATCATGTCCCTGGTGGTCTGGGGTAGTCAGAGGGTTAGTGATCATGTCCCTTGTGGTCTGGGGTAGTCAGAGGGTTAGAGATCATGTCCCTGGTGGTCTGGAGTAGTCAGAGGGTTAGAGATCATGTCCCTGGTGGTCTGGGGTAGTCAGAGGGTTAGAGATCATGTCCATGGTGGTCTGGAGTAGTCAGAGGGTTAGTGATCATGTCCCTGGTGATCTGGGGTAGTCAGAGGGTTAGTGATCATGTCCCTGGTGGTCTGGGGTAGTCAGAGGGTTAGTGATCATGTCCCTGGTGGTCTAGGGTAGTCAGAGGGTTAGTGATCATGTCCCTGGTGGTCTGGGATAGTCAGAGGATTAGTGATCATGTCCCTGGTGGTCTGGGGTAGTCAGAGGGTTAGTGATCATGTCCCTGGTGGTTTGGGGGTAGTCAGAGGATTAGTGATCATGTCCCTGGTGGTCTGGGGTAGTCAGAGGGTTAGTGATCATGTCCCTGGTGGTCTGGGATAGTCAGAGGATTAGTGATCATGTCCCTGGTGGTCTGGGGTAGTCAGAGGGTTAGTGATCATGTCCCTGGTGGTTTGGGGGTAGTCAGAGGATTAGTGATCATGTCCCTGGTGGTCTGGGGTAGTCAGAGGGTTAGTGATCATGTCCCTGGTGGTCTGGGGGTAGTCAGAGGATTAGTGATCATGTCCCTGGTGGTCTGGGGTAGTCAGAAGGTTAGTGATCATGTCCCTGGTGGTCTGGGATAAGTTAGAGGGTTAGTGATCATGTCCCTGGTGGTCTGGGATAGTCAGAGGGTTAGAGATCATGTCCCTGGTGGTCTGGGGTAGTCAGAGGGTTAGTGATCATGTCCCTGGTGGTCTGGGGTAGTCAGAGGGTTAGTGATCAAGTCCCTGGTGGTCTGGGATAGTCAGAGGGTTAGAGATCATGTCCCTGGTGGTCTGGGGTAGTCAGAGGGTTAGTGATCATGTCCCTGGTGGTCTGGGATAAGTTAGAGGGTTAGAGATCATGTCCCTGGTGGTCTGGGGTAGTCAGAGGGTTAGTGATCATGTCCCTGGTGGTCTGGGGTAGTCAGAGGATTAGTGATCATGTCCCTGGTGGTCTGGGGTAGTCAGAGGGTTAGTGATCATGTCCCTGGTGGTCTGGGATAGTCAGAGGGTTAGTGATCATGTCCCTGGTGGTCTGGGGTAGTCAGAGGGTTAGTGATCATGTCCCTGGTGGTCTGGGGTAGTCAGAGGGTTAGTGATCATGTCCCTGGTGGTCTGGGGCAGTCAGAGGGTTAGTGATCATGTCCCTGGTGGTCTGGGGTAGTCAGAGGATTAGTGATCATGTCCCTGGGGGTTTGGGGTAGTCAGAGGGTTAGTGATCATGTCCCTGGTGGTCTGGGATAGTCAGAGGGTTAGTGATCATGTCCCTGGTGGTCTGGGGTAGTCAGAGGGTTAGTGATCATGTCCCTGGTGGTCTGGGGTAGTCAGAGGGTTAGTGATCATGTCCCTGGTGGTTTGGGGGTAGTCAGAGGATTAGTGATCATGTCCCTGGTGGTCTGGGGTAGTCAGAGGGTTAGTGATCATGTCCCTGGTGGTCTGGGGGTAGTCAGAGGATTAGTGATCATGTCCCTGGTGGTCTGGGGTAGTCAGAAGGTTAGTGATCATGTCCCTGGTGGTCTGGGATAAGTTAGAGGGTTAGTGATCATGTCCCTGGTGGTCTGGGATAGTCAGAGGGTTAGAGATCATGTCCCTGGTGGTCTGGGGTAGTCAGAGGGTTAGTGATCATGTCCCTGGTTGTCTGGGGTAGTCAGAGGGTTAGTGATCAAGTCCCTGGTGGTCTGGGATATTCAGAGGGTTAGAGATCATGTCCCTGGTGGTCTGGGGTAGTCAGAGGGTTAGTGATCATGTCCCTGGTGGTCTGGGATAAGTTAGAGGGTTAGAGATCATGTCCCTGGTGGTCTGGGGTAGTCAGAGGGTTAGTGATCATGTCCCTGGTGGTCTGGGGTAGTCAGAGGATTAGTGATCATGTCCCTGGTGGTCTGGGGTAGTCAGAGGGTTAGTGATCATGTCCCTGGTGGTCTGGGATAGTCAGAGGGTTAGTGATCATGTCCCTGGTGGTCTGGGGTAGTCAGAGAGTTAGTGATCATGTCCCTGGTGGTCTGGGGCAGTCATAGGGTTAGTGATCATGTCCCTGGTGGTCTGGGGTAGTCAGAGGATTAGTGATCATGTCCCTGGTGGTCTGGGGTAGTCAGAGGGTTAGTGATCATGTCCCTGGTGGTCTGGGATAGTCAGAGGGTTAGTGATCATGTCCCTGGTGGTCTGGGGTAGTCAGAGGGTTAGTGATCATGTCCCTGGTGGTCTGGGGTAGTCAGAGGGTTAGTGATCATGTCCCTGGTGGTCTGGGATAAGTTAGAGGGTTAGTGATCATGTCCCTGGTGGTCTGGGGTAGTCAGAGGGTTAGTGATCATGGCCCTGGTGGTCTGGGATAGTCAGAGGGTTAGTGATCATGTCCCTGGTGGTCTGGGGTAGTCAGAGGATTAGTGATCATGTCCCTGGTGGTCTGGGGTAGTCAGAGGGTTAGTGATCATGTCCCTGGTGGTCTGGGGTAGTCAGAGGATTAGTGATCATGTCCCTGGTGGTTTGGGGGTAGTCAGAGGGTTAGTGATCATGTCCCTGGTGGTCTGGGGCAGTCAGAGGGTTAGTGATCATGTCCCTGGTGGTCTGGGGTAGTCAGAGGGTTAGTGATCATGTCCCTGGTGGTCTGGGATAGTCAGAGGGTTAGTGATCATGTCCCTGGTGGTCTGGGGTAGTCAGAGGGTTAGTGATCATGTCCCTGGTGGTCAGATTGCAGCTCATCAGCCACAGAAGCCTGTGATTGGCTGATGGACATAATGAATTGTCTTTATTACCTCTTGGAGTCCTGATGGGTGGGGGGCTTCCTGGTTCATGGTCCGGACCCCTGTGTATGAGGCTGTACCGGAGCTGATCTATAATTCTCCCCTACACAATGTTTATCCTGATATAATGGATTTAACCCCGTGTGTGATTGATGTGGAAGGTGTATACAGAGATATTGCTGTAGACTCCTCCGGCCCAGACCCGGGTTCTGTCTTCTCCGGGCCACAGTTTATCTTCCTGAACACTTTAGACTTCTCCTTGGGGCAGATTGCGGAGGGGTTGGAGCGGCAGCTCATTTGACTTCCATGATTCGGGCTCCCGGGGATGAGGCTCTGCTGATGAGACGCTCTTATTCTCTTATTCTCGTCTTGTCGGTGTTTGGCTTCTGGGAAGAAGAAAGTCAAGAGGTGATTAATCAGAGGGAGGAGATGATCCTCCATTACTGCGCACAGCACAGGCCGCAGGAAACATCCACAAGCTATAGCAATGGACCGATAGGATCTCCTGGACTCGTGGGGTGGTGTCTGTGGGGTGGTGGTCTGTGGGGTGGTGGTCTCATGGGGTGGTGGTCTCGTGGGTGGTGGTCTTGTTGAGTGGTGGTCTCGTGGGGTGGTGGTCTCATGGGATGTACTGGTCTCGTGGGGTGGTGGTCTCGTGGGATGTACTGGTCTCGTGGGGTGGTGGTCTCGTGGGGGGTTGGTCTTGTGGAATGGTGGTCTTGTGGGGTTGTTTCTGTGGGGTGGTGGTCTCGTGGGATGGTCTGTGGGGTGGTGTCTGTGGGGTGGTCTCGTGGGGTGGTGGTCTCGTAGGATGGTCTGCGGGGTGGTGGTCTCGTGGGGTGGTGGTCTTGTGGGATGTACGGGGGAGAGGGGTTTGGAGAGACCACCCTGGGCACTGAGATAGACTGACGTGTGGTCTGGGGTCTGAAGGTTTTAGAGATCCGTCTTCGTTGAGGTCTGGGGTCCAAAATAAAGGTCTAAGTTCTGGTCTGGGGTCAAGGTGAACAATCTAAAAGAATTTGGGGTTTGGTCTGGGGTCCGTAGTAATGAAGGGGGGTAAGTGATTGAGGCTTCTGGTCTTGGGTCTCATTTCCCTATGAGGGGGGGGGGGGGGCACTCCCATCCATCTTAATATCTATAAAATGTGCATAAAACTTTTACAAAGCGCAGACCCGAGGACCCGTCTTTAGAATGAGTCCTCTTACTCCATTCACCACCGGAGCTGCAGTCACAGATGAGATTGTTATTCCTTGTACTCCAGTCACATCCAAAGCTGCAGCCACAGTTCTGATAAGTCTTGGCAGTGGAGTCTCATTCTGTGGGTGCAGGGGTTCCAGGGCTTTATATTTGGGACTTGTTCCCGCCCTCTTTTAACCTCTTACATGCCGGATCCCTCCCATGCCTGATGTTTTTACCATATTGATGGGAAACTATAGATTTTCCTGCGGTTTGATCTTTAGATTTCCCCGTTGCATGGTTTACCAAGCAGGAAATTGTTCTTTTAAATTAAACATAGTGAGAGGGCGAGAGGCAGCGAGGCGCGAGGCGCGCGGGAGCCGCACATAGATGTGAATGAGGCGCTCATGTGCGTCCTGTCCATCATTACGGGGTTATTGATCCCTCCTGTAACGGCGGAGGGGGCCACGGGGGGGGGGGGGGGGGGGGGGGGGTACATACTTATTAATGTGCAGAGATGTCACCATGAATTATGGGAAAATTCCAGCTGGAAATGAAAAGCCAACATAAAAAGGAAACAATTCCACATTGTAGCAGCGCGAGGCCCATGATAAGTGATGGAGCTCAGACCTGGACAACGAGGACCCCGCACAGTCCAGTGACATTGTACAACCTCATCCCCCGTCATGGATCTAAGTCCAGATACCCCCAAATATCCTGGATTCAGCAGCCTCCACTAGACCGTGGCTTCACTAAATACAGGGGCATGTGAATATGTCATGACCTCGGGTGCTAAACATCTGCCCGGTGCTCCTGTTGGAGTGGGTGCTGTAGGCCTGATCATCCTGCTTTTGTATGTAATTAGGGGAACCCCTGTTTTTCTAGAGGTGAACCCAGCTTAGCCTCTAGGTAACCTTATTTGTGAGCTGCTTTTAGGTATAACATCATCATCATCTGGTGTCCAGAGAAGATATTTACTGTGCAAGTTGTTATTTAAATCCATGTTGAAACTTTCAGATCACCTGGTGGTAAACAGGCTGTTCCCATTGGCTGGTCCCTCAGAACTTTTCAGGGACTGATGAAATAATTTTTTAAAGGGTTCTGCTCTGGGTTCTTGGCTCTTCCAGTCTTGGGCGTTCTGTCTTGGAGTGATTTGTGCTGTAGTATAGCGGAGTAGGTAATCAGTCTGTTCCTACTACTGTTCCTGTTGTTGAGACTGTTGGATAGTAAAGCGACTGTGAGTTGGAACTTTCCATTTCCCTTTGTGTCCCTGTCCAGCCACATATGGAGACATGAGAATCTACTCCATGAGTATGTGAGGCTCCTGTGTGTATTACAGCGTCTCCATCTCTCAGCACCCAGTAATGCAGCATCAGGGTCTGATACACGGATGGGACGCAGCAGTGTTGGCTCTGAATCCAGCCATGTTTCCAGCCTGGGCGACTTCCATAGGCCGGTGGCTGTAAGGATCAGAATATCCCCTTAATTCTGGAGCTGCTTCACCTCTGCTACAACAATCTGCAGACTAGGACACTCGTCAGCGCACTTCCACTACTACCTACTAACCCTCTCCGCTTCATCTCTTCTAGAACCAGTGAATAAGCCTTCATACAAACTATGGGATTCCCCCTATAGGAGGTTCTCCTGCCAGCCAATAATAACGCCTGCTTGCCACCAGGTGACAGCAAATCCATAACACAGAACATACAGATTCAAATATTTACTAATAATAACACTCATCACAAACACCAATACAGGCCAGTAGGAGGCGGCGTAGCTTCTCTCAGCTCTCTTTCAGGAAGGGACTCTCCTAGGAATACCACAGGGATTACCCAGATAGAAATGAATAGATATCACTCACCATCCACAGCCCTCTCCATCCCTCTCTATCACTGCCCTCTCCATCCCTCTCTATCACTGCCCTCTCCATCCCTCTCTATCACTGCCCTCTCCATCCCTCTCTATCACTGCCCTCTCCATCCCTCTCTATCACTGCCCTCTCCATCCCTCTCTATCACTGCCCTCTCCATCCCTCTCTATCGCTGCCCTCTCCATCCCTCTCTATCACTGCCCTCTCCATCCCTCTCTATCGCTGCCCTCTCCATCCCTCTCTATCACTGCCCTCTCCATCCCTCTCTATCACTGCCCTCTCCATCCCTCTCTATCACTGCCCTCTCCATCCCTCTCTATCGCTGCCCTCTCCATCCCTCTCTATCACTGCCCTCTCCATCCCTCTCTATCACTGCCCTCTCCATCCCTCTCTATCACCGTCATCTCCATCCCTCTCTATCACTGCCATCTCCATCCCTCTCTATCGCTGCCCTCTCCATCCCTCTCTATCGCTGCCCTCTCCATCCCTCTCTATCGCTGCCCTCTCCATCCCTCTCTATCGCTGCCCTCTCCATCCCTCTCTATCACTGCCCTCTCCATCCCTCTCTATCACTGCCCTCTCCATCCCTCTCTATCACTGCCCTCTCCATCCCTCTCTATCACTGCCCTCTCCATCCCTCTCTATCACTGCCCTCTCCATCCCTCTCTATCGCTGCCCTCTCCATCCCTCTCTATCGCTGCCCTCTCCATCCCTCTCTATCGCTGCCCTCTCCATCCCTCTCTATCATCGTCATCTCCATCCCTCTCTATCGCCGTCATCTCTATCCCTCTCTATCACTGCCCTCTCCATCCCTCTCTATCACTGCCCTCTCCATCCCTCTCTATCATCGTCATCTCCATCCCTCTCTATCACTGCCCTCTCCATCCCTCTCTATCACCGTCATCTCCATCCCTCTCTATCACTGCCCTCTCCATCCCTCTCTATCACCGTCATCTCCATCCCTCTCTATCACTGCCATCTACATCTATCTCTATCATTGCCCTCTCCATCCCTCTCTATCGCCGCCCTCTCCATCCCTCTCTATCGCTGCCCTCTCCATCCCTCTCTATCACTGCCCTCTCCATCCCTCTCTATCATCGTCATCTCCATCCCTCTCTATCACTGCCCTCTCCATCCCTCTCTATCACCGTCATCTCCATCCCTCTCTATCACTGCCATCTACATCTATCTCTATCATTGCCCTCTCCATCCCTCTCTATCGCCGCCCTCTCCATCCCTCTCTATCGCTGCCCTCTCCATCCCTCTCTATCACTGCCCTCTCCATCCCTCTCTATCGCTGCCCTCTCCATCCCTCTCTATCACTGCCCTCTCCATCCCTCTCTATCACTGCCCTCTCCATCCCTCTCTATCACCGTCATCTCCATCCCTCTCTATCACTGCCATCTACATCTATCTCTATCACTGCCCTCTCCATCCCTCTCTATCACTGCCCTCTCCATCCCTCTCTATCACTGCCCTCTCCATCCCTCTCTATCACTGCCCTCTCCATCCCTCTCTATCACTGCCCTCTCCATCCCTCTCTATCACTGCCCTCTCCATCCCTCTCTATCGCTGCCCTCTCCATCCCTCTCTATCGCTGCCCTCTCCATCCCTCTCTATCGCTGCCCTCTCCATCCCTCTCTATCACTGCCCTCTCCATCCCTCTCTATCGCTGCCCTCTCCATCCCTCTCTATCACTGCCCTCTCCATCCCTCTCTATCACTGCCCTCTCCATCCCTCTCTATCACTGCCCTCTCCATCCCTCTCTATCGCTGCCCTCTCCATCCCTCTCTATCGCTGCCCTCTCCATCCCTCTCTATCACCGTCATCTCCATCCCTCTCTATCACTGCCATCTACATCTATCTCTATCACTGCCCTCTCCATCCCTCTCTATCACTGCCCTCTCCATCCCTCTCTATCGCTGCCCTCTCCATCCCTCTCTATCGCTGCCTTCTCCATCCCTCTCTATCGCCGTCATCTCTATCCCTCTCTATAACTGCCCTTTCCATCCCTCTCTATCACCGCCCTCTCCATCCCTCTCTATCACCGTCATCTCCATCCCTCTCTATCACTGCCCTCTCCATCCCTCTCTATCGCTGCCCTCTCCATCCCTCTCTATCGCTGCCCTCTCCATCCCTCTCTATCGCTGCCCTCTCCATCCCTCTCTATCGCCGCCATCTCCATCCCTCTCTATCGCTGCCTTCTCCATCCCTCTCTATCACTGCCCTCTCCATCCCTCTCTATCGCTGCCCTCTCCATCCCTCTCTATCACTGCCCTCTTCATCCCTCTCTATCACTGTCATCTCCATCCCTCTCTATCACTGCCCACTCCATCCCTCTCTATCACTGCCCTCTCCATCCCTCTCTATCACTGCCATCTACATCTATCTCTATCACTGCCCTCTCCATCCCTCTCTATCACTGCCCTCTCCATCCCTCTCTATCGCTGCCCTCTCCATCCCTCTCTATCGCTGCCCTCTCCATCCCTCTCTATCGCTGCCCTCTCCATCCCTCTCTATCACTGCCCTCTCCATCCCTCTCTATCACTGCCCTCTCCATCCCTCTCTATCACTGCCCTCTCCATCCCTCTCTATCACTGCCCTCTCCATCCCTCTCTATCACTGCCCTCTCTATCCCTCTCTATCGCTGCCCTCTCCATTCCTCTCTATCACTGCCCTCTCCATCCCTCTCTATCACTGCCCTCTCCATCCCTCTCTATCACTGCCCTCTCCATCCCTCTCTATCGCTGCCCTCTCCATCCCTCTCTATCGCTGCCCTCTCCATCCCTCTCTATCGCTGCCCTCTCCATCCGTCTCTATCACTGCCCTCTCCATCCCTCTCTATCGCTGCCCTCTCCATCCCTCTCTATCACTGCCCTCTCCATCCCTCTCTATCGCTGCCCTCTCCATCCCTCTCTATCGCTGCCCTCTCCATCCCTCTCTATCGCTGCCCTCTCCATCCCTCTCTATCGCCGTCATCTCTATCCCTCTCTATTACCTCTAACGAGACATAAGATGAATGAGTCTACAGATCCGATCAGCTGGACCTAAAATATTCATAACCCCAAGCAGAGAGGAATCATCCCTCATGGTACAATGACCTCATCCTGTGTACACAGGACCCGCACTGGACCCGTCATCCCCCTGTCTGTAAGGTTCTTTGTCTCATAGCGAGGGCAAAACTTTCATAGAACATCCGTCTACCTGCTGCTCCCTGCCACCCAGCGACGCACAAGACTGGTGAAAAAACCTGCTCCGGCATTAAATATTTCATGAAAATTTCTACTGCACCCTCCCCCACAGAGACATGTCCACACCCTCCCCTGCAGATGTCTCCACACCCTCCCCTGCAGATGTCTCTTCTCCCTCCCCCACACAGATGTCCATCCCCTCCCCTGCAGATGTCTCCGGACCCTCCCCCGCAGATGTCTCTGCACCCTCCCCTGCAGATGTCTCCACACCCTCCCCTGCAGATGTCTCCGCACCCTCCCCTGCAGATGTCTCCACACCCTCCCCTGCAGATGTCTCTGCACCCTCCCCTGCGGATGTCTCCGCACCCTCCCCTGCAGATGTCTCCACACCCTCCCCTGCACTGCAGATGTCTCCACACCCTCCCCTGAAGATGTCTCCACACCCTCCCCTGCAGATGTCTCCACACCCTCCCCTGCAGATGTCTCCACACCCTCCTCTGCAGATGTCTCCGCACCCTCCCCTGCAGATGTCTCTTCTCCCTCCCCTGCAGATGTCTCTTCTCCCTCCCCTGCAGATGTCTCTGCACCCTCCCCTGCAGATGTCTCCGCACCCTCCCCTGCAGATGTCTCTGCACCCTCCCCTGCAGATGTCTCCGCACCCTCCCCTGCAGATGTCTCCACACCCTCCTCTGCACTGCAGATGTCTCCACACCCTCCCCTGCAGATGTCTCCGCACCCTCCCCTGCAGATGTCTCCACACCCTCCCCTGCAGATGTCTCCACACCCTCCCCTGCAGATGTCTCCACACCCTCCCCTGCAAATGTCTCCACACCCTCCCCTGCAGATGTCTCCGCACCCTCCCCTGCAGATGTCTCCGCACCCTCCCCTGCAGATGTCTCTTCTCCCTCCCCTGCAGATGTCTCCGCACCCTCCGCTCCAGATGTCTCCACACCCACCCCTGCAGATGTCTCCGCACCTTCCGCTGCAGATGTCTCCACACCCTCCCCTGCAGATGTCTCCACACCCTCCCCTGCAGATGTCTCCGCACCCTCCCCTGCAGTTGTCTCTTCTCCCTCCCCTGCAGATGTCTCCGCAACCTCTGCTGCAGATTTCTCCACACCCTCCCCTGCAGATGTCTCCGCACCCTCCCCTGCAGATGTCTCCGCATCCTCCCCCGCAGAGACATTTCCGCACCCTCCCCTGCAGATGTCTCCGCACCCTCCCCTGCAGATGTCTCCGCACCCTCCCCTGCAGATGTCTCCGCACCCTCCCCTGCAGATTCCTCCACACCCTCACCTGCAGATGTCTCTGCTCCCTCCCCTGCAGATGTCTCTTCGTTCTCCCTGCAGATGTCTCTGCACCCTCCCCTGCAGATGTCTCTTCTCCCTCCCCCACACAGATGTCTCCACACCCTCCCCTGCAGATGTCTCTGCTCACTCCCCTGCAGATGTCTCCGCACCCTCCCCCGCAGATGTCTCCGCACCCTCCCCTGCAGATGTCTCTGCTCACTCCCCTGCAGATGTCTCTGCTCACTCCCCTGCAGATGTCTCCGCACCCTCCCCTGCAGATGTCTCTGCTCACTCCCCTGCAGATGTCTCTGCTCACTCCCCTGCAGATGTCTCTGCACCCTCCCCTGCAGATGTCTCTTCTCCCTCCCCTGCAGATGTCTCCGCACCCTCCGCTGCAGATGTCTCCGCACCCTCCCCTGCAGATGTCTCTACACCCTCCCCTGCAGATGTCTCCGCACCCTCCCCCACAGAGACATGTCCGCACCCTCCCCTGCAGATGTCTCCGCACCCTCCCCTGCAGATGTCTCCGGACCCTCCCCTGCAGATGTCTCCGCACCCTTCCCTGCAGATGTCTCCGCACCCTCCCCTGCAGATGTCTCCGCATCCTCCCCTGCAGATGTCTCCGCACCCTCCCCTGCAGATGTCTCCGCACCCTCCCCTGCAGATGTCTCTGCACCCTCCCCCGCAGATGTCTCCACACCCTCCCCTGCAGATGTCTCCGCACCCTCCCCTGCAGATGTCTCCGCACCCTCCCCTGCAGATGTCTCCGCACCCTCCCCTGCAGATGTCTCTGCTCCCTCCCCTGCAGATGTCTCTTCTCTCTCCCTGCAGATGTCTCCACACCCTCCCCTGCAGATGTCTCTTCTCCCTCCCCCACACAGATGTCCATCCCCTCCCCTGCAGATGTCTCCGGACCCTCCCCCGCAGATGTCTCCGCACCCTCCCCTGCAGATGTCTCCACACCCTCCCCTGCAGATGTTTCTGCTCACTCCCCTGCAGATGTCTCCGCACCCTCCCCTGCAGATGTCTCCACACCCTCCCCTGCAGATGTCTCTGCTCACTCCCCTGCAAATGTCTCTGCTCACTCCCCTGCAGATGTCTCCGCACCCCCCTCCGCAGATGTCTTTGACCCTCCCCCGCAGATGTCTGTGCACCCCTCCCTTACACACATGTCTGCTCCCTCCCCCACACACATGTCTGCACCCCTCCCCCCCACACATGTCTGCTCCCTCCCCCACACACATGTCTGCTCCCTCCCCCACACACATGTCTGCTCCCTCCCCCACAGACATGTCTGCTCCCTCCCCCGCTCTCTCCGCTTTCCTCCGCTCAGCACTTTCTATAACTTCTTGCCTGGCAAAAAAGAATTCCGTCTCCTCTGCTGAACGCTCAGTTTGCGAGGCGGCGAGGAGATAGATCACTGTTATGGCGCACACGCGACTCGTAATCCCGGGGTATTTTTAGTCGGAGCTGACAGAAGCGGCAGCAAACACCTGCAATGAAAAGGCGATTTGTGCAGAGCCCCGGGCGATGGATGAGAGAATGACAGAGCTGACAGCGAGCGGCGCCACTAATGAGCAGAGGAGAGACCCCAATACTCAGCCCCCCCCCACACACAGCCGTAACCAGGAAACACCGGACCCACAGGGGGAACACAGGGACCAGGGCAGCAGAAGTGCGGACCAGTAATCTCTACCAGTAATCTCTACCAGTAATCTCTACCAGTAATCTCTACTAGTAGCAGTGCAGTCCAGTAGCAGTGCAGTCCAGTAGTAATGGAGTCCAGTAGTAGTGCAGTCCAGTAGCAGTGCAGTCCAGTAGCAGTTAAGTCCAGTAGTAGTGCAGTCCAGTAGTAGTGGAGTCCAGTAGTAGTGCAGTCCAGCAGTAGTGCAGTCCAGTAGTAGTGGAGTCCAGTAGTAGTGCAGTCCAGTAGCAGTGCAGTCCAGTAGTAGAGCAGTCCAGTAGTAGTGCAGTCCAGTAGTATTGGAGTCCAGTAGCAGTGCAGTCCAGTAGCAGTGCAGTCCAGTAGTAGTGCAATCCAGTAGCAGTGGAGTCCAGTAGCAGTGCAGTCCAGTAGTAGTGGAGTCCAGTAGTAGTGCAGTCCAGTAGCAGTGCAGTCCAGTAGTAGAGCAGTCCAGTAGTAGTGGAGTCCAGTATCAGTGCAGACCAGTAGCAGTGCAGTCCAGTAGTAGTGGAGTCCAGTAGTAGTGCAGTCCAGTAGTAGTGGAGTCCAGTAGCAGTGCAGTCTAGTAGCAGTGCAGTCCAGTAGTAGTGCAGTCCAGTAGTAGTGGAGTCCAGTAGTAGTGCAGTCCAGTAGCAGTGCAGTCCAGTAGTAGAGCAGTCCAGTAGTAGTGGAGTCCAGTATCAGTGCAGACCAGTAGCAGTGCAGTCCAGTAGTAGTGGAGTCCAGAAGTAGTGCAGTCCAGTAGTAGTGGAGTCCAGTAGCAGTGCAGTCTAGTAGCAGTGCAGTCCAGTAGTAGTGCAGTCCAGTAGTAGTGCAGTCCAGTAGTAGCAGTGCAGTCCAGTAGCAGTGCAGTCCAGTAGTAGTGCAGTCCAGTAGTAGTGGAGTCCAGTAGTAGTGCAGTCCAGTAGCAGTGCAGTCCAGTAGCAGTGCAGTCCAGTATCAGTGCAGACCAGTAGCAGTGCAGTCCAGTAGTAGTGCAGTCCAGTAGCAGTGCAGTCCAGTAGCAGTGCAGTCCAGTAGTAGTGCAGTCCAGTAGCAGTGCAGTCCAGTAGCAGTGCAGTCCAGTAGTAGTGCAGTCCAGTAGTAGTGCAGTCCAGTAGCAGTGCAGTCTAGTAGTAGTGCAGTCCAGTAGTAGTAGTGCAGTCCAGTAGTAGCAGTGCAGTCCAGTAGCAGTGCAGTCCAGTAGTAGTGCAGTCCAGTAGTAGTGGAGTCCAGTAGTAGTGGAGTCCAGTAGTAGTAGAGTCCAGTAGTAGTGCAGTCCAGTAGTAGTGCAGTCCAGTAGTAGTGCAGTCCAGTAGTAGTGCAGTCCAGTAGTAGTGGAGTCCAGTAGTAGTGGAGTCCAGTAGTAGTGGAGTCCAGTAGTAGTGGAGTCCAGTAGTAGTGCAGTCCAGTAGTAGCAGTGCAGTCCAATAGTAGTAGTGCAGTCCAGTAGTAGTGCAGTCCAGTAGCAGTGCAGTCCAGTTGTAGTGCAGTCCAGTAGCAGTGCAGTCCAGTAATAGTGCAGTCCAGTAGCAGTGCAGTCTAGTAGTAGTGCAGTCCAGTAGTAGCAGTGCAGTCCAGTAGCAGTGCAGTCCAGTAGCAGTGCAGTCCAGTAGTAGTGCAGTCCAGTAGTAGTGGAGTCCAGTAGTAGTGCAGTCCAGTAGCAGTGCAGTCCAGTAGCAGTGCAGTCCAGTATCAGTGCAGACCAGTAGCAGTGCAGTCCAGTAGTAGAGCAGTCCAGTAGCAGTGCAGTCCAGTAGCAGTGCAGTCCAGTAGTAGTGCAGTCCAGTAGCAGTGCAGTCCAGTAGCAGTGCAGTCCAGTAGTAGTGCAGTCCAGTAGCAGTGCAGTCCAGTAGCAGTGCAGTCTAGTAGTAGTGCAGTCCAGTAGTAGCAGTGCAGTCCATTAGCAGTGCAGTCCAGTAGCAGTGCAGTCCAGTAGTAGTGCAGTCCAGTAGTAGTGGAGTCCAGTAGTAGTGGAGTCCAGTAGTAGTGGAGTCCAGTAGTAGTGCAGTCCAGTAGTAGTGCAGTCCAGTAGTAGTGGAGTCCAGTAGTAGTGGAGTCAAGTAGTAGTGGAGTCCAGTAGTAGTGCAGTCCAGTAGTAGCAGTGCAGTCCAATAGTAGTAGTGCAGTCCAGTAGTAGTGCAGTCCAGTAGCAGTGCAGTCCAGTTGTAGTGCATTCCAGTAGCAGTGCAGTCCAGTAGCAGTGCAGTCCAGTAGTAGTGCAGTCCAGTAGCAGTGCAGTCTAGTAGTAGTGCAGTCCAGTAGTAGCAGTGCAGTCCAGTAGCAGTGCAGTCCAGTAGCAGTGCAGTCCAGTAGTAGTGCAGTCCAGTAGTAGTGGAGTCCAGTAGTAGTGCAGTCCAGTAGTAGTGCAGTCCAGTAGCAGTGCAGTCCAGTAGCAGTGCAGTCCAGTATCAGTGCAGACCAGTGGCAGTGCAGTCCAGTAGTAGAGCAGTCCAGTAGCAGTGCAGTCCAGTAGTAGTGCAGTCCAGTAGCAGTGCAGTCCAGTAGCAGTGCAGTCCAGTAGTAGTGCAGTCCAGTAGCAGTGCAGTCCAGTAGCAGTGCAGTCTAGTAGTAGTGCAGTCCAGTAGTAGCAGTGCAGTCCAGTAGCAGTGCAGTCCAGTAGCAGTGCAGTCCAGTAGTAGTGGAGTCCAGTAGTAGTGGAGTCCAGTAGTAGTGGAGTCCAGTAGTAGTGCAGTCCAGTAGTAGTGCAGTCCAGTAGTAGTGGAGTCCAGTAGTAGTTGAGTCCAGTAGTAGTGCAGTCCAGTAGTAGTGCAGTCCAGTAGTAGTGGAGTCCAGTAGTAGTGGAGTCCAGTAGTAGTGCAGTCCAGTAGTAGTGCAGTCCAGTAGTAGTGCAGTCCAGTAGTAGTGGAGTCCAGTAGTAGTGGAGTCCAGTAGTAGTGGAGTCCAGTAGTAGTGCAGTCCAGTAGTAGTGCAGTCCAGTAGCAGTGCAGTCTAGTAGTAGTGCAGTCCAGTAGTAGCAGTGCAGTCCAGTTGCAGTGCAGTCCAGTAGCAGTGCAGTCCAGTAGTAGTGCAGTCCAGTAGTAGTGCAGTCCAGTAGTAGTGGAGTCCAGTAGTAGTGCAGTCCAGTAGTAGTGCAGTCCAGTAGTAGTGCAGTCCAGTAGTAGTGCAGTCCAGTAGTAGTGGAGTCCAGTAGTAGTGCAGTCCAGTAGTAATGCAGTCTAGTAGCAGTGCAGTCCAGTAGTAGTGCATTCTAGTAGTAGTGCAGTCCAGTAGTAGTAGTGCAGTCCAGTAGTAGCAGTGCAGTCCAGTAGTAGCAGTGCAGTCCAGTAGCAGTGCAGTCCAGTAGTAGTGCAGTCCAGTAGTAGCAGTGCAGTCCAATAGTAGTAGTGCAGTCCAGTAGTAGTGCAGTCCAGTAGCAGTGCAGTCCAGTAGTAGTGCAGTCCAGTAGCAGTGCAGTCCAGTAGCAGTGCAGTCCAGTAGTAGTGCAGTCCAGTAGCAGTGCAGTCTAGTAGTAGTGCAGTCCAGTAGTAGCAGTGCAGTCCAGTAGCAGTGCAGTCCAGTAGCAGTGCAGTCCAGTAGTAGTGCAGTCCAGTAGTAGTGGAGTCCAGTAGTAGTGGAGTCCAGTAGTAGTAGAGTCCAGTAGTAGTAGAGTCCAGTAGTAGTAGAGTCCAGTAGTAGTGCAGTCCAGTAGTAGTGCAGTCCAGTAGTAGTGGAGTCCAGTAGTAGTGGAGTCCAGTAGTAGTGGAGTCCAGTAGTAGTGGAGTCCAGTAGTAGTGCAGTCCAGTAGTAGTGCAGTCCAGTAGTAGTGTAGTGCAGTAGTAGTGCAGTCCAGTAGCAGTGCAGTCTAGTAGCAGTGCAGTCCAGTAGTAGCAGTGCAGTCCAGTAGCAGTGCAGTCCAGTAGCAGTGCAGTCCAGTAGTAGTGGAGTCCAGTAGTAGTGCAGTCCAGTAGTAGTGCAGTCCAGTAGTAGTGGAGTCCAGTAGTAGTGCAGTCCAGTAGTAATGCAGTCTAGTAGCAGTGCAGTCCAGTAGTAGTGCATTCCAGTAGTAGTGCAGTCCAGTAGTAGTAGTGCAGTCCAGTAGTAGCAGTGCAGTCCAGTAGTAGCAGTGCAGTCCAGTAGCAGTGCAGTCCAGTAGCAGTGCAGTCCAGTAGTAGCAGTGCAGTCCAATAGTAGTAGTGCAGTCCAGTAGTAGTGCAGTCCAGTAGCAGTGCAGTCCAGTAGTAGTGGAGTCCAGTAGTAGTGGAGTCCAGTAGTAGTGGAGTCCAGTAGAAGTGGAGTCCAGTAGTAGTGGAGTCCAGTAGTAGTGGAGTCCAGTAGTAGTGCAGTCCAGTAGTAGTGCAGTCCAGTAGTAGTGCAGTGCAGTAGTAGTGCAGTCCAGTAGCAGTGCAGTCTAGTAGTAGTGCAGTCCAGTAGTAGCAGTGCAGTCCAGTAGCAGTGCAGTCCAGTAGCAGTGCAGTCCAGTAGTAGTGGAGTCCAGTAGTAGTGCAGTCCAGTAGTAGTGCAGTCCAGTAGTAGTGCAGTCCAGTAGTAGTGCAGTCCAGTAGTAGTGCAGTCCAGTAGTAATGCAGTCTAGTAGCAGTGCAGTCCAGTAGTAGTGCATTCCAGTAGTAGTGCAGTCCAGTAGTAGCAGTGCAGTCCAGTAGTAGCAGTGCAGTCCAGTAGCAGTGCAGTCCAGTAGCAGTGCAGTCCAGTAGTAGCAGTGCAGTCCAATAGTAGTAGTGCAGTCCAGTAGCAGTGCAGTCCAGTAGCAGTGCAGTCCAGTAGCAGTGCAGTCCAGTAGCAGTCCTGTAGTAGTGCAGACCAGTAGCAGTGCAGTCCAGTAGCAGTCCAGTAGCAGTGCAGTCCAGTAGCAGTGCAGTCCAGTAGCAGTCCTGTAGCAGTGCAGTCCTGTAGCAGTGCAGTCCAGTAGCAGTGCAGTCCAGTAGTAGTGCAGACCAGTAGTAGTGCAGTCCAGTAGCAGTGCAGACCAGTAGTAGTGCAGTCCAGTAGTAGTGCAGTCCAGTAACAGTCCAGCAGTAGCAGTGCAGTCCACTAGCAGTGCAGACCAGTAGTAGTGCAGTCCAGTAACAGTCCAGCAGTAGCAGTGCAGTCCAGTAGTAGTGCAGTCCAGTAGTAGTGCAGTCCAGTAGCAGTGCAGACCAGTAGTAGTGCAGTCCAGTAACAGTCCAGCAGTAGCAGTGCAGACCAGTAGTAGTGCAGTCCAGTAACAGTCCAGCAGTAGCAGTGCAGTCCAGTAGTAGTGCAGTCCAGTAACAGTCCAGTAGTAGTAGTGCAGTCCAGTAGCAGTCCAGCAGTAGCAGTGTAGTTCAGTAGTAGTGCAGTCCAGTAGCAGTGCAGTCCAGTAGCAGTCCTGTAGTAGTGCAGTCCAGTTGTCCATTACTAGTGCAGTCCATCAGTGCAGTCCAGTAGTAGTGCAGTCCAGTAGTAGTGCAGTCCAGTAGCAGTGCAGTCCAGCAGCAGTCCTGTAGTAGTGCAGTCCAGTTGTCCATTACTAGTGCAGTCCATCAGTGCAGTCCAGTAGTAGTGCAGTCCAGTAGCAGTGCAGACCAGTAGTAGTGCAGTCCAGTAACAGTCCAGCAGTAGCAGTGCAGTCCAGCAGTAGTAGTGCAGTCCAGTAGCAGTCCAGCAGTAGCAGTGTAGTCCAGTAGTAGTGCAGTCCAGTAGCAGTGCAGTCCAGTAGCAGTCCTGTAGTAGTGCAGTCCAGTTGTCCATTACTAGTGCAGTCCATCAGTGCATTCCTGTAGTAGTGCAGTCCTGTAGAAGTGCAGTCCTGTAGTAGTCCTGTAGTAGTGCAGTCCTGTAGAAGTGCAGTCCTGTAGTAGTGGAGTCCATCAGTGCAGTCCTATAGTAGTGCAGTCCTGTAGTAGTGCAGTCCTGTAGTAGTGCAGTCCAGTAGTAGTGGAGTCCAGTAGTAGTGCAGTCCAGTAGCAGTGCAGTCCAGTAGCAGTGCAGTCCAGTATCAGTGCAGACCAGTAGCAGTGCAGTCCAGTAGTAGTGCAGTCCAGTAGCAGTGCAGTCCAGTAGCAGTGCAGTCCAGTAGTAGTGCAGTCCAGTAGCAGTGCAGTCCAGTAGCAGTGCAGTCCAGTAGTAGTGCAGTCCAGTAGTAGTGCAGTCCAGTAGCAGTGCAGTCTAGTAGTAGTGCAGTCCAGTAGTAGCAGTGCAGTCCAGTAGCAGTGCAGTCCAGTAGCAGTGCAGTCCAGTAGTAGTGCAGTCCAGTAGTAGTGGAGTCCAGTAGTAGTGGAGTCCAGTAGTAGTAGAGTCCAGTAGTAGTGCAGTCCAGTAGTAGTGCAGTCCAGTAGTAGTGCAGTCCAGTAGTAGTGCAGTCCAGTAGTAGTGGAGTCCAGTAGTAGTGGAGTCCAGTAGTAGTGGAGTCCAGTAGTAGTGCAGTCCAGTAGTAGCAGTGCAGTCCAATAGTAGTAGTGCAGTCCAGTAGTAGTGCAGTCCAGTAGCAGTGCAGTCCAGTTGTAGTGCAGTCCAGTAGCAGTGCAGTCCAGTAGTAGTGCAGTCCAGTAGCAGTGCAGTCTAGTAGTAGTGCAGTCCAGTAGTAGCAGTGCAGTCCAGTAGCAGTGCAGTCCAGTAGCAGTGCAGTCCAGTAGTAGTGCAGTCCAGTAGTAGTGGAGTCCAGTAGTAGTGCAGTCCAGTAGCAGTGCAGTCCAGTAGCAGTGCAGTCCAGTATCAGTGCAGACCAGTAGCAGTGCAGTCCAGTAGTAGAGCAGTCCAGTAGCAGTGCAGTCCAGTAGCAGTGCAGTCCAGTAGTAGTGCAGTCCAGTAGCAGTGCAGTCCAGTAGCAGTGCAGTCCAGTAGTAGTGCAGTCCAGTAGCAGTGCAGTCCAGTAGCAGTGCAGTCTAGTAGTAGTGCAGTCCAGTAGTAGCAGTGCAGTCCAGTAGCAGTGCAGTCCAGTAGCAGTGCAGTCCAGTAGTAGTGCAGTCCAGTAGTAGTGGAGTCCAGTAGTAGTGGAGTCCAGTAGTAGTGGAGTCCAGTAGTAGTGCAGTCCAGTAGTAGTGCAGTCCAGTAGTAGTGGAGTCCAGTAGTAGTGGAGTCCAGTAGTAGTGCAGTCCAGTAGTAGCAGTGCAGTCCAATAGTAGTAGTGCAGTCCAGTAGTAGTGCAGTCCAGTAGCAGTGCAGTCCAGTTGTAGTGCAGTCCAGTAGCAGTGCAGTCCAGTAGCAGTGCAGTCCAGTAGTAGTGCAGTCCAGTAGCAGTGCAGTCTAGTAGTAGTGCAGTCCAGTAGTAGCAGTGCAGTCCAGTAGCAGTGCAGTCCAGTAGCAGTGCAGTCCAGTAGTAGTGCAGTCCAGTAGTAGTGGAGTCCAGTAGTAGTGCAGTCCAGTAGTAGTGCAGTCCAGTAGCAGTGCAGTCCAGTAGCAGTGCAGTCCAGTATCAGTGCAGACCAGTAGCAGTGCAGTCCAGTAGTAGAGCAGTCCAGTAGCAGTGCAGTCCAGTAGCAGTGCAGTCCAGTAGTAGTGCAGTCCAGTAGCAGTGCAGTCCAGTAGCAGTGCAGTCCAGTAGTAGTGCAGTCCAGTAGCAGTGCAGTCCAGTAGCAGTGCAGTCTAGTAGTAGTGCAGTCCAGTAGTAGCAGTGCAGTCCAGTAGCAGTGCAGTCCAGTAGCAGTGCAGTCCAGTAGTAGTGGAGTCCAGTAGTAGTGGAGTCCAGTAGTAGTGGAGTCCAGTAGTAGTGCAGTCCAGTAGTAGTGCAGTCCAGTAGTAGTGGAGTCCAGTAGTAGTTGAGTCCAGTAGTAGTGCAGTCCAGTAGTAGTGCAGTCCAGTAGTAGTGGAGTCCAGTAGTAGTGGAGTCCAGTAGTAGTGCAGTCCAGTAGTAGTGCAGTCCAGTAGTAGTGCAGTCCAGTAGTAGTGGAGTCCAGTAGTAGTGGAGTCCAGTAGTAGTGGAGTCCAGTAGTAGTGCAGTCCAGTAGTAGTGCAGTCCAGTAGCAGTGCAGTCTAGTAGTAGTGCAGTCCAGTAGTAGCAGTGCAGTCCAGTTGCAGTGCAGTCCAGTAGCAGTGCAGTCCAGTAGTAGTGCAGTCCAGTAGTAGTGCAGTCCAGTAGTAGTGGAGTCCAGTAGTAGTGGAGTCCAGTAGTAGTGGAGTCCAGTAGTAGTGCAGTCCAGTAGTAGTGCAGTCCAGTAGTAGTGCAGTCCAGTAGTAGTGCAGTCCAGTAGTAGTGGAGTCCAGTAGTAGTGCAGTCCAGTAGTAATGCAGTCTAGTAGCAGTGCAGTCCAGTAGTAGTGCATTCTAGTAGTAGTGCAGTCCAGTAGTAGTAGTGCAGTCCAGTAGTAGCAGTGCAGTCCAGTAGTAGCAGTGCAGTCCAGTAGCAGTGCAGTCCAGTAGTAGTGCAGTCCAGTAGTAGCAGTGCAGTCCAATAGTAGTAGTGCAGTCCAGTAGTAGTGCAGTCCAGTAGCAGTGCAGTCCAGTAGTAGTGCAGTCCAGTAGCAGTGCAGTCCAGTAGCAGTGCAGTCCAGTAGTAGTGCAGTCCAGTAGCAGTGCAGTCTAGTAGTAGTGCAGTCCAGTAGTAGCAGTGCAGTCCAGTAGCAGTGCAGTCCAGTAGCAGTGCAGTCCAGTAGTAGTGCAGTCCAGTAGTAGTGGAGTCCAGTAGTAGTGGAGTCCAGTAGTAGTGGAGTCCAGTAGTAGTAGAGTCCAGTAGTAGTAGAGTCCAGTAGTAGTGCAGTCCAGTAGTAGTGCAGTCCAGTAGTAGTGCAGTCCAGTAGTAGTGGAGTCCAGTAGTAGTGGAGTCCAGTAGTAGTGGAGTCCAGTAGTAGTGGAGTCCAGTAGTAGTGCAGTCCAGTAGTAGTGCAGTCCAGTAGTAGTGCAGTGCAGTAGTAGTGCAGTCCAGTAGCAGTGCAGTCTAGTAGCAGTGCAGTCCAGTAGTAGCAGTGCAGTCCAGTAGCAGTGCAGTCCAGTAGCAGTGCAGTCCAGTAGTAGTGGAGTCCAGTAGTAGTGCAGTCCAGTAGTAGTGCAGTCCAGTAGTAGTGCAGTCCAGTAGTAGTGGAGTCCAGTAGTAGTGCAGTCCAGTAGTAATGCAGTCTAGTAGCAGTGCAGTCCAGTAGTAGTGCATTCCAGTAGTAGTGCAGTCCAGTAGTAGTAGTGCAGTCCAGTAGTAGCAGTGCAGTCCAGTAGTAGCAGTGCAGTCCAGTAGCAGTGCAGTCCAGTAGCAGTGCAGTCCAGTAGTAGCAGTGCAGTCCAATAGTAGTAGTGCAGTCCAGTAGTAGTGCAGTCCAGTAGCAGTGCAGTCCAGTAGTAGTGGAGTCCAGTAGTAGTGGAGTCCAGTAGTAGTGGAGTCCAGTAGTAGTGGAGTCCAGTAGTAGTGCAGTCCAGTAGTAGTGCAGTGCAGTAGTAGTGCAGTCCAGTAGCAGTGCAGTCTAGTAGTAGTGCAGTCCAGTAGTAGCAGTGCAGTCCAGTAGCAGTGCAGTCCAGTAGCAGTGCAGTCCAGTAGTAGTGGAGTCCAGTAGTAGTGCAGTCCAGTAGTAGTGCAGTCCAGTAGTAGTGCAGTCCAGTAGTAGTGGAGTCCAGCAGTAGTGCAGTCCAGTAGTAATGCAGTCTAGTAGCAGTGCAGTCCAGTAGTAGTGCATTCCAGTAGTAGTGCAGTCCAGTAGTAGTAGTGCAGTCCAGTAGTAGCAGTGCAGTCCAGTAGTAGCAGTGCAGTCCAGTAGCAGTGCAGTCCAGTAGCAGTGCAGTCCAGTAGTAGCAGTGCAGTCCAATAGTAGTAGTGCAGTCCAGTAGTAGTGCAGTCCAGTAGCAGTGCAGTCCAGTAGCAGTGCAGTCCAGTAGCAGTGCAGTCCAGTAGCAGTCCTGTAGTAGTGCAGACCAGTAGCAGTGCAGTCCAGTAGCAGTGCAGTCCAGTAGCAGTGCAGTCCAGTAGCAGTCCTGTAGCAGTGCAGTCCTGTAGCAGTTCAGTCCAGTAGCAGTGCAGTCCAGTAGTAGTGCAGACCAGTAGTAGTGCAGTCCAGTAGCAGTGCAGACCAGTAGTAGTGCAGTCCAGTAGTAGTGCAGTCCAGTAACAGTCCAGCAGTAGCAGTGCAGTCCACTAGCAGTGCAGACCAGTAGTAGTGCAGTCCAGTAACAGTCCAGCAGTAGCAGTGCAGTCCAGTAGTAGTGCAGTCCAGTAGTAGTGCAGTCCAGTAGCAGTGCAGACCAGTAGTAGTGCAGTCCAGTAACAGTCCAGCAGTAGCAGTGCAGACCAGTAGTAGTGCAGTCCAGTAACAGTCCAGCAGTAGCAGTGCAGTCCAGTAGTAGTGCAGTCCAGTAACAGTCCAGTAGTAGTAGTGCAGTCCAGTAGCAGTCCAGCAGTAGCAGTGTAGTTCAGTAGTAGTGCCGTCCAGTAGCAGTGCAGTCCAGTAGCAGTCCTGTAGTAGTGCAGTCCAGTTGTCCATTACTAGTGCAGTCCATCAGTGCAGTCCAGTAGTAGTGCAGTCCAGTAGTAGTGCAGTCCAGTAGCAGTGCAGTCCAGCAGCAGTCCTGTAGTAGTGCAGTCCAGTTGTCCATTACTAGTGCAGTCCATCAGTGCAGTCCAGTAGTAGTGCAGTCCAGTAGCAGTGCAGACCAGTAGTAGTGCAGTCCAGTAACAGTCCAGCAGTAGCAGTGCAGTCCAGCAGTAGTAGTGCAGTCCAGTAGCAGTCCAGCAGTAGCAGTGTAGTCCAGTAGTAGTGCAGTCCAGTAGCAGTGCAGTCCAGTAGCAGTCCTGTAGTAGTGCAGTCCAGTTGTCCATTACTAGTGCAGTCCATCAGTGCATTCCTGTAGTAGTGCAGTCCTGTAGAAGTGCAGTCCTGTAGTAGTCCTGTAGTAGTGCAGTCCTGTAGAAGTGCAGTCCTGTAGTAGTGGAGTCCATCAGTGCAGTCCTGTAGTAGTGCAGTCCTGTAGTAGTGCAGTCCTGTAGTAGTACACTCCGGTTGTCCAGTGTGAATTGCACATTCCTCACTTGTGAATTGTTCTCATGTAAATAAAAAACCTTCTCATTGTAGTAAATAATTGGATGTTTGGTGGATGAGGCCCCGGGGAGTTCCACGTTCCGTTGTATCTGAAATATAAATGAAGCAGCGCAGCAAATATTCATAATTAAAATCTCCTACTGTTTTGTGTTTCCAGCTCCGGTGAAGATCGATGTGTCTCCGTGGTTACGGTGGAAAAGCCATCGGTTCTCCTTCCTCTCTCACATCATGGCTGCAAGATCAGGTCACATGCGGTTGTCTGTTACCATGGAGACACATAGCACAGCAGAGGAGCTGTGTACATTCCAGGTCATATCTTATTTATAAGACTGTGCTACATTATCCCTCTGCTATTCCTCCTGAAAAATGTGTAATTGACAACTGGGTGTTACCTTCCTCCTATCAAAGCGTTTGTTCCTACATAATCAGCTGTGATTGGACCGTTAGAGTCACCTTTTATTAACTCTCTTCCTCTGGAATGTTCTGAGTTGCCAGCCAATAAGATATCCTGCTTACCACCAGGTGAAGAGAAACAGTAACTATGATACAGTATATTGCACATATACCCCACCAGGCCATTAGATGGCAGTAGAGGACACATAAATTCAGCTTAGACAGGGGTATTATACAGGAAAGCTGTGTTTTCCCTGACTTACAGACAGCAGCAGGGTGATCAGGCCTACAGCGTCTACTCCAGCAGGATCACATGGTAGAAATTTGTAAGGACCCCCTACTCCGGGTCATTACATTAGCAGCAGAAGGAGTGTGCAATATATGCATATTACAGTCTATGCTTTGCTTTGGTTTCTGGTTTGATTCCATAGAAGTCACCCTAAGAAGAGAGCTAAGAGCACTGCAGTGTGAGGACACGTGTCCAGTGCACGTGCAGAGCTACAACCGGATGACCCACTACATTCTTGGTTTCTGCTCTTCATCCGTGACAGGAAAGATTTCTGGTGGAATTTCTAATTCTTTGTTGAGGTTAATATGAAATAGGGAAGAGTTTGGTTGGATTTGGCGGCTCTGGAGGGGATGAGGGGATATATATATATATATATGACACAAGGGCTCAGCAGATGGTGGATGACATTGACTCTTCTTCCAGGACCTCCGGCAGGTAGCAGGAGTGTGCTGGCCGCGTGGACGCTGTCATTACCGCCAGGCAGGAGCTATGTTCCAGTTCACACCCTTATGATTCCTGGTTGCACTTTAACATGTTCCGGGAGCCTAATAGATTGCTGTGGGCGCCCCATCGCTGGCAATCTGACAAGAGCGATACACAAATGGAGGCGACCCCAATTACCCCGTTAGCGAGAATCGTGCAGGGGCCGGAGCCGGCTGTGTGCAGGAGATTGCAAAAGCAGCAGGAAGAGCCGGATCTGCTCCTGGTGGATAATTACGTCCTCAGCTGAACGCGGGGCACCGCGACACGGCCAGGGAAGGGTTAATCCTCAGCCGAGATATAACTCATCCCCCCGGAGTGAAGACACAATGTTATAAGTTCATTCATAGACACATCCTAATAGGATCCTTCGGCTGCGGCTCTCGTGCCATCTGCACAAGCCGAACGTACAAGAACAAGAGCTTAAAGGGCAACTCCTCGAACGGCACAGGGTCACCCGAGCACAAGGACAATGGCTCAACGTGGCCCCAGGCATCAGGAGGCTGCAGATTGCCAGAGGAGGCTTCTCTACACCTCGCCGAATATGGAAGGGGTTGGTGTTAGGTCTACGCTCCATTTTGGTGATTGGTTTGGGTTGTGCAGATATTTCTAGCTGTGACCTCAGAGGAAGTGGTCGCGATGGTCTGCGCTGGATGGAGTAGAAAATGAAAAAGTGTCTACAGAGCAGATGTCGCCTTTGAGTAACCAGGAGTTTTAGATATTCAGGAATAAATTAGTATTATTGCTCTGGTCCGCAGCTTGCACTCCATCAGAAGGGCTGTTCAGGGGTCCGCAGCTTACACTCCATCAGAAGGGCTGCTCAGGGGTCTGCAGCTTACACTCCATCAGAAGGGCTGCTCAGGGGTCTGCAGCTTACACTCCATCAGAAGGGCTGCTCAGGGGTCTGCAGCTTACACTCCATCAGAAGGGCTGCTCAGGGGTCTGCAGCTTACACTCCATCAGAAGGGCTGTTCAGGGGTCCGCAGCTTGCACTCCATCAGAAGGGCTGTTCAGGGGTCCGCAGCTTACACTCCATCAGAAGGGCTGCTCAGGGGTCCGCAGCTTACACTCCATCAGAAGGGCTGTTCAGGGGTCCGCAGCTTACACTCCATCAGAAGGGCTGCTCAGGGGTCTGCAGCTTACACTCCATCAGAAGGGCTGCTCAGGGGTCCGCAGCTTACACTCCATCAGAAGGGCTGCTCAGGGGTCTGCAGCTTACACTCCATCAGAAGGGCTGCTCAGGGGTCTGCAGCTCATTTTGGGTCTGGATGTGGGATAAATCTGTAGATCTCATTTGGAATCCACATTTTATTTAAGGATCTGGAGTCTGCAATTAATTTACAGATTTTGTTTTCGATCTACAATTTGGAAAGGGAACCTGAGCCTGAAGTTCACTTAGGAGTCTGGAGTCGGATCTGTAATTTATGGGGCCTGCGATTAATTCAGGATCAGGAGTAGTGAACCCACTGGACCACCTTGAGCGATGACATAAGCCGACACCTGGGACCGGAGTCCAAGTGGCACCCGGTTTTCACCAGAGCAGCTGCAGAGCAGGTTGGACTTGCTTTGGGGTGGTGTCACCAGGTCGTTCCCCCGGTGCTGCTTTGTCGGCGGCGGCGGTGGCCAAGGTGAAGTACACAGACGTTGAGCAGGATTGTAGTCGGCGACAGGCAGGAGGTCAAGATGGGCAGCGCGGGATCAGAGTCAGGAGCAAGGTAAAGGGTCAAGGCAGGCAGCGGAGGAGCGGTGTCAGGAACGGAACTGGGGTCACAACGGGAAATCACAATAACAGCGTATAGCATCAGGAGCAGCTTCCTCTAGGGCACTAAGCGCAAAGATCCAACAGGGGACACAGGAAGGGGCTGGCAATGCATCAGGGTAGGAGGCCGCCCAGCGCCAATTGTTGGCACGCTGGCCCATCTAATCTTACCGAGCTGGCACACACATGCACTAGGAGACGAGGACCATCACTACAGCGAGGGAAGGTAAGTGAGGCTGCAAGCTGGCTCCGGGTGCACAGGAAGGCACCTGGGTGCTCCTGCGACATGGGACATGGGTCACAGAAGCACCCGTGACAGTGGTCTGGTTATAGTTTTGTATAGATGAAAGAATAACTGCAGAGGAGAAAGGCCAAAGTCCTCATTTATGAGAAAAAGTGGTCATAGTGGTCAGGGCCAGATGGAGAAGAAGTCCACTCTCAGAGGAGACGTCGCCTGATATTCTGGAAGCAATGTTTTCTTCATGCCCTCTCTCTCTACAATGGACGCCATTGCATTGCCGAATCCTGTTCCCAATGTTGGCAGCCGCTTATGGTGACGTATGTTTGTAGGTAAGAAGCCGCAGACAGATGGATGGACCATCTGCCGTGTGTGATAACACTCCGGACTCTTCACATCTGAGGATGGTAAGGGAGTTATGCGAAAGGTAAGCAAAAGGTTCAGCACTCGGAAGAAGCCACCAGGATAAATAAAATGTGGTTTCTTTTTATTTCAGTCTCAGGAACATAACAGCGTTAGTGCATACGATCAGCGCGTCTTAGTCATGACCTGGGATTGTCTCCTTTTGGGTGAGCTGGACTTTTCACCCTCGGGTGTTCTTCTTATGTTGTAAGGGAGTAATGCACCACTACAGGATCAGACTGCACAAGGCTTGTAGTCTGTCACCATGGAGACACATCCAACTACATACACAATATTTTTGACAGCATTGACTACATCAACAAACGTCTCCACTTGCAGATCCCCCTTGAGGTGAAGGATCCTACCATGTGACACGTCTACTGTCTGCTGCGCTATCACTATGATAATCAGTGTGCTGGACCGTGGCATCCATGCTGGCACGGGCTGTGGGGTTACATGATCTCCATCTGCTTCTTTGTTTGCTTTAGTCTTTGCCCAGACCTTTGCCATCCTAAGTGCTTGGTGTTGGAGACGTGGAGAATCCTGGGCGGAGGAGAAGCTTCTGTCCTGGACGAGGTGTAGAGTACAATAGTCCCCGGCGCTGCCATAGTCCTGGTGTTACCTTCCTTCTCCTGGTACACGGAGCGTCTTTCCATCGCACTGATCCGATTCAATGTCACTTCCCTCCATCCGTGTCACACATGCTAAATATTTCCGTCATGTGACCTCCTTCTCAGACGACGCCATAAAATCTACGTTACGATCCACGTTCCTCGACAGGTTAATGGTCGCTGACGCTCCAAAGATTAAATTAGTGAGAATAATTAGCAGAGAAGGTGTCGGTAAGAATCACTTAGCAGGTAATTATCTACGCGCTGCAGATATACGGAGGATTTGTCCACCACGGCTCAGCACACCCGGATTATTATCCCTATTCCGTGTCATATACCGAGCTGCCAGGTGTGTGGCGCTAGAAGATAAGACGTCGCTCCGAGCGGAGGAACATCCCGGAAAACGCTGGTACAAAATGGAAATGTATCACAGAGGAAACGAACTGGAAATGAACTCACATAGTCTGTAGGTAACAGATACCCCCCCCAACGTTGCTGCAGTTCTTGGGGTGAATCCCAACCCCACCCAGTATGAAGGGAGATTATAGAGGATCTTGGTATTGACCCCTCAGTCCCCTGTTCTAGTGGGTGGGTCGGGGTCCAGGGAGTCATTTATGTATTACATTAAGCCTTATTGTGCTCAGGTGCAGCCATTGATTGTACATTATGCTCCATTGTGCCAGATTATATAAGGTTTCTTCTCCATGGAGGGCTCCTGGGTCCATAATCGTGTCTTATTCCCATAATGGATCCATGATCCTGTCCTAGTCCCTTATTCCCATCCTGGGTCCATGTTCTAGTCATTTTCTTGCCCTTCCTTCATGTTTCTGCCCCTGCTCCATGTTCCTGCTCCATGTTCCTGCTCCATGTTCCTGCCCCTGCTCCATGTTCCTGCTTCAAGTTTCTGCCCCTGCTCCATGTTCCTGCTCCATGTTCCTGCCCCTGCTCCATGTTCCTGCTCCATGTTCCTGCCCCTGCTCCATGTTCCTGCTCCATGTTCCTGCTCCATGTTCCTGCCCCTGCTCCATGTTCCTGCTCCATGTTCCTGCCCCTGCTCCATGTTCCTGCTCCATGTTCCTGCTCCATGTTCCTGCCCCGCTTCATCCTCTGGAGCTTCCTCCATGTTCCTTTCTTTATGTCTGGGCTATTCCCGGCTTCATCCAGAGCCCGGTCTGATCCCCCTCATCTTGCAGGTGTTCAGGGTGAAATATCGGGGGGATCCATTAGGCTCTGCTCCCCACTTGGTAAAAGAGAGTAAGACACAAGGATGATAACAGGTCCTGCTGCTGCTTCCTCCATCTCCAGGTATTAGAGGGGTGAATGACCTTGCAGAGGTCCTGAATGTGCAGGTACAGACGCCACCGTTTATCTACTGATAATAAGAATCACATAATATATCGTCCTCGGTTCTGGTCCTGAACTCCAGTGTCAGCCCAGCCCCGGGCAGCGGCTGCGTCTCATCCATCACCGGCTTTACCCGGACTCCCAGTAATGGACTTGGGTTATTTTTATCTTTGCAGGTTTTATGGGAAGTTTTTATTTTCCATCTTTCTAAAATCCAGATGAGAAGATGAGTCGTCACCTCTGCAGCTTATTCAGGGTAACAAGGAGGAAAATCCACTGCTCACAATGGGGCAGGTTTACTTACCAGGTCCATTCGCGATCCAGCGGCGCGTTCTCTGTGCTGGATTCGGGTCCGGCCGGGATTCACTAAGGTAGTTCCTTCACCACCCACCAGGTGGCGCTGCTGCGCTGAAGAGCATCGGAACGCACTGGAATACACTGAGCCGGGCTGAGTGAAGGTAAGTGCAATTTTTTCGAGACACATTTTTTAAAAAAATGCACCGGTTTTTCCGAATTCGTCAGGTTTTCGTTTGGCCACGCCCCCGATTTCCGTCGTGTGCATGCCAGCGCCGATGCGCCACAATCCGATCATGTGCGCCAAAATCCCGGGGAAATCAGCGCAAATCGGAAATATATTCGGGTAACACGTCGGGAAAACGCGAATCGGGCCCTTAGTAAATGACCCCCATTGTGCGGATCAGTTTATTTAATTGAACTTGAAGTGAGCTGCAGTACCAGACACAGCCACTATAGGATGCATGGCAGCGCTGGGTCAGGAGTGCAGGATCCCAGACAATCCCTTGTCCTACATTTGTGCTGATGCCTCTCCCATTGTCTGCAGGAGATGCCCCTAATCGCCGGCAACCGGAGAGGAGCCAAACGTCCGATAATCCCCTCCTGTGCTCAAAACTTTCTGTGTCTGCAGCTTCCTATGCCCTCAGTCTCCTGTACCCGCAGCCTCCTGTACCCGCAGCCTCCTATGCCCTCAGTCTCCTGTACCCGCAGCTTCCTGTGCCCGCAGCTTCCTGTGCCGCAGCCTCCTGTACCCGCAGCCTCCTGTACCCGCAGCCTCCTTTGCCCTCAGCCTCCTGTACCCGCAGCCTCCTGTACCCTCAGCCTCCTATGCCCTCAGCCTCCTGTACCCGCAGCCTCATGTACCAGTAGCCTCCTGTACCCGCAGCCTCCTGTGCCGCAGCCTCCTGTACCCTCAGCCTCCTGTACCCGCAGCCTCCTGTGCCGCAGCCTCCTGTACCCTCAGCCTCCTGTACCCGCAGCCTCCTGTGCCGCAGCCTCCTGTACCCTCAGCCTCCTGTACCCACAGCCTCCTGTACCCGCAGCCTCCTGTACCCACAGCCTCCTGTACCCGCAGCCTCCTGTACCCACAGCCTCATGTACCCGCAGCCTCCTGTACCCGCAGCCTCCTGTACCCGCAGCCTCCTGTACCCACAGCCTCATGTACCCGCAGCCTCCTGTACCTGCAGCCTCCTGTACCCTCAGCCTCCTGTACCCGCAGCCTCCTGTACCCTCAGCCTCCTGTACCCGCAGCCTCCTGTACCTGCAGCCTCCTGTACCTGCAGCCTCCTGTACCTGCAGCCTCCTGTACCCGCAGCCTCCTGTACCTGCAGCCTCCTGTACCCGCAGCCTCCTGTACCTGCAGCCTCCTGTACCCGCAGCCTCCTGTACCCACAGCCTCCTGTACCCTCAGCCTCCTGTACCCGCAGCCTCCTGTACCCGCAGCCTCCTGTACCTGCAGCCTCCTGTACCCACAGCCTCATGTACCCACAGCCTCCTGTGCCCGCAGCTTCCCGCGCTGCCATCACCCAGGCATTACGGGCTTGTATTTGCTCACAGAGCAGCCGCCTCGTCCTCCCGCTGAGGACAATCTTCTTTCTTACACCAATAAATGGAAATCAACCATTTCAATAATCTGCAGCAGAGAAATCTCAGCCGGAGAAGCCGTAACCCGGAGATAACGATGACTCCCCGGCGCTTAGATGGTTAATGGACATGGAAATGAGAGAAGATGGTCCAGGAGGGGGCACCATGGAGCTGAGTCACTGCTGGACCCCGTTGCGTTAGTCTTCACACCCCGTGCTTTGTTCCAGTCATTGTCTCGTTATGTTAATGAGAAATCTATGACCCTGCCAGGAGCTGACGTTCCCCGAGGCCTCGGTATCACCGGATCGGATACACCGTGACCCTCCGCTGCCTTCCTGGCACCCGCCTAGTACCGCAGCAGTCACCCAGGCAACCCAACTAAGATTTGTGGTTGTAACGGCGCTGACCCCAATCTAATAAGCAGAGGCGCAGTGTGGGCCGCGCCAGATGACACAATAACGTCAACGAGAACGAGCAACTAATGGACGAGCGAGAAGTAAAAATGTAGGAAAGGCATTCACCAATCCAAGGTGTAAAGGAGGATATCTGCAGGAGCCACAGCGGGGGTCATTACATGTACTGGGGGGTGGAATATGTGAGTATATAGACAGGAGCGCAGTGTGGGGGTCATTACATGTACTGGGGGGTGGAATATGTCAGTATATAGACAGGAGCGCAGTGTGGGGCTCATTACATGTAGTGAAGGGTGAATATGTCAGTATATAGACAGGAGCGCAGTGTGGGGGTCATTTCATGTAGTGGAGGGTGAATATGTCAGTATATAGACAGGAGCGCAGTGTGGGGGTCATTACATGTAGTGGAGGGTGAATATGTCAGTATATAGACAGGAGCGCAGTGTGGGGGTCATTACATGTAGTGGGGGGTGGAATATGTCAGTATATATAAACAGGAGAGCAGTGGGGGGGGGTCATTACATATACTGAGGGGCTGAATAAGAAACTATACAGACAAGAGAGCTGTGTGTGGGGGGTGTCATTGCATGTACTGGGGGTGAATATGTCAGTATATAGACAGGAGCGCAGTGTGGGGCTCATTACATGTAGTGAAGGGTGAATATGTCAGTATATAGACAGGATCGCAGTATGGGGGTCATTACATGTAGTGGGGGTGGAATATGTCAGTATATAGAAAGGAGCGCAGTGTGGGGGTCATTACAAGTACTGGGGGTGGAATATGTGAGTATATAGACAGGAGCGCAGTGTGGGGGTCATTACATGTACTGGGGGTGAATATGTCAGTATATAGACAGGAGCGCAGTGTGGGGGTCATTACATGTACTGGGGGGTGGAATATGTCAGTATATAGACAGGAGCGCAGTGTGGGGGTCATTACATGTACTGGGGGTGAATATGTCAGTATATAGACAGGAGCGCAGTGTGGGGGTCATTACATGTACTGGGGGATGGAATATGTGAGTATATAAACAGGAGCGCAGTGTGGGGGTCATTACATGTAGTGAAGGGTGAATATGTCAGTATATAGACAGGAGCGCAGTGTGGGGGTCATTTCATGTAGTGGAGGGTGAATATGTCAGTATATAGACAGGAGCGCAGTATGGGGGTCATTACATGTAGTGGAGGGTGAATATGTCAGTATATAGACAGGAGCGCAGTGTGGGGGTCATTACATGTACTGGGGGTGGAATATGTGAGTATATAGACAGGAGCGCAGTGTGGGGGTCATTACATGTAGTGGGGGTGAATATGTCAGTATATAGACAGGAGCGCAGTGTGGGGGTCATTTCATGTAGTGGAGGGTGAATATGTCAGTATATAGACAGGAGCGCAGTATGGGGGTCATTACATGTAGTGGAGGGTGAATATGTCAGTATATAGACAGGAGCGCAGTGTGGGGGTCATTACATGTACTGGGGGTGGAATATGTGAGTATATAGACAGGAGCGCAGTGTGGGGGTCATTACATGTACTGGGGGTGAATATGTGAGTATATAGACAGGAGCACAGTGTGGGGGTCATTACATGTAGTGGGGGGTGGAATATGTCAGTATATATAAACAGGAGAGCAGTGGGGGGGGTCATTACATATACTGAGGGGCTGAATAAGAAACTATACAGACAAGAGCGCTGTGTGTGGGGGATGTCATTGCATGTACTAGTGGGATGAATATATAAGTATATAGACAGGAGTGCAGTGGGGGGGGGGGTCATTGCATGTACTGAGGGAATGAATAAGTAAGTATACGGATAGGAGCGCAGTGTGGGGAATCATTGCATGTACTGAGGGGGATGAATAAGTAAGTATACAGATAGGAGCGCAGTGTGGGGGGTTATTACATGTACTGAGGGGATTAATAAGTAAGTATACAGATAGGAGCGCAGTGTGGGGGGTCATTGTATGTACTGAGGGGGTGAATATGAAAGTATATGGATAGGAGCGCAGTGTGGGGGGTCATTGCATGTACTGAGGGGGTGAATATGAAAGTATATGATAGGAGCGCAGTGTGGGGGGTCATTGCATGTCCTGAGGGGGTGAATATGAAAGTATATGGATAGGAGCGCAGTGTGGGGGGTCATTGCATGTACTGAGGGGGTGAATATGAAAGTATATGGAAAGGAGCGCAGTGTGGGGGGTCATTGCATGTACTGAGGGGGTGAATATGAAAGTATATGGATAGGAGCGCAGTGTGGGGGGTCATTGCATGTACTGAGGGGGTGAATATGAAAGTATATGGATAGGAGCGCAGTGTGGGGGTCATTGCATGTACTGAGGGGGTGAATATGAAAGTATATGGATAGGAGCGCAGTGTGGGGGTTATTGCATGTACTGAGGGGGTGAATATGAAAGTATATGGATAGGAGCACCTCAGTATCATGGAGGAGAAGACTCCTAGGGGGGGGGGGGAGATGTGAACAGGACGTGTTACATCACAGAGACAGAACACACAACTTCTGGATAAAATGTATCAATATGTAACAAACAAATAAACAGAGAACGGATTCTGTATAAACAGTAACATCTTGTGGTCGTGACCCCCCGGCGCGCTCCATTGTTAGCAGCATTCGGGGGGGTGTTTATTCCGCCTCCCCTGATAGTTTCCTGGGATCGGCAGTGATTGAATCCATCGACTGGTTTGTTGTTTTGACAATTTCCCATCATGAAAGTGAATGAGTCCATGAAAAGAGGGGAGAGAGGGAAATCAATGTGTCTCCATTGTTCCTCCGCTCCGTGGTGTTTCCTCCGCGTTGTCTTGTAATTGCGCTGCCCGCAGGGACCACGAGGCTCGATCCGGGGTCATTAGATCACACTGTAGCATCCAGGTCCATAAATCTCACTTCTGCCGGTGGATACGATGTGTCTCTTCCAATCGGACGCTCCGGACTCCTCTGAGGACTCGGTAATTACAGGTTATTACAGGTAGAACGGGAGGAACAGGCAAAACCCTTGTCACTGTAGGATCCATATTACAGTCCGCGTTGTGCCGCCATATAGTGCACCCTGAAGGTAACTCCAGGACTAGGTCCCTGGTACATAGAGGTTCTGTGGGCCCCACAGCCAATGGTATCCATCACTATCCCTGCGGGTGGCGCTATTTCTCCTGTCTCTGGGTTTCTCATTAATCCCCGAGGTCTCCGGCCCATATGGAAAATCACTGGTGGCTCCTCATCCGCTGACTAATGGATGACTCATTTTGTCAGCGCCATTTTTTCCCACTGTACAGGATTAATAATGAAAGCGAAACTACTTTAGTCAGCGGGAAAGTCAATTAAGATGAATAATTACACAATTTAAATATTCATTTCATCAGAAGTGGAGAAAGATTCCCTTACAGACACATCAATTATTCGCCACATTATTCCTGCCCGGGTAATGTCAGCAGTCTCACTCCGTCATCCATGCGCTCCGTCATCCATGCGCTCCGTCATCCATGTGCTCTGTTATCCATGCGCTCCGTCATCCATGTGCTCTGTTATCCATGCGCTCCGTCATCCATGCGCTCCGTCATCCATGTACTCCGTTATCCATGCGCTCCATTATCCATGCGCTCCATTATCCATGCGCTCCGTTATACACATCCTCCATCGTCCATGTGCTCCCTTATCCATGCGCTCCATTATCCATGCGCTCCGTTATACACATCCTCCATCGTCCATGTACTCCATTATCCATGCGCTCCATTATCCATGCGCTCCGTTATACACATCCTCCATCGTCCATGTGCTCCCTTATCCATGCGCTCCATCAACCATGCACTTCATCATCCATGTGCTCCATTATCCATGCGTTTCGTCATCCACCTTCTCCATTAACCATGCGCTCTGTCATGCACAGGCTCCATCATCCACGTGATATCTCTCTGCTGATCCGTGGTCGGCAGAGATGGAGCCTTCATCTCCCATTTTACATCTCACTGTGCCAAGTGCCAAACCTCATTAACTATGGCTTCATGGGTGACACCAGACTCCCCAATCCATTCCCTTATACACCTCATCTCAACCCCCTAAAATATATTAACTACAACACTTTGACCTCACAATCCCCCCCACCCCTGCTTGTGATGTATACATGCTGTATTATACTGTACGTGGTGCATGGTGTATATATGCTGTATGTGTATAGTCTGTGTATATACTGTATGTGGTGCATGGTGTGTATATGCTGTATTATACTGTATGTGTGTATATATGTTGTACTTGTATATGGTGCTGTATGTGTGTATATACTGTATGTGGTGTATTGTGTTTATATGCTGTATGTGTATAGTCTGTGTATATGCTGTATGTGGTGTATGGTGTGTATATGCTGTATTATACTGTATGTGGTGTATGATATATATGCTGTATGTGTATAGTCTGTGTATATACTGTATGTGTGTATATATGCTGTATTATACTGTATGTGGTGTATATATGTTGTACTTGTATATGGGGCTGTATGTGTGTATATACTGTATGTGGTGTACCGTGTGTATATGCTGTATTATACTGTATGTGGTGTATGATCTATATATGTTGTATGTGTATAGTCTGTGTATATACTGTATGTGTGTATATATGCTGTATTATACTGTATGTGGTGCATGGTGTATATATGCTGTATGTGTATCGTCTGTGTATATACTGTATGTGGTGTACGGTGTGTATATGTTGTATGTGTGTATATATGCTGTATTATACTGTATGTGTGTATATATGTTGTACCTGTATATGGTGCTGTATGTGTGTATATACTGTATGTGGTGTACCGTGTGTATATGCTGTATTATACTGTATGTGGTGTATGATATATATATGCTGTATGTGTATAGTCTGTGTATATACTGTATGTGTGTATATATGCTGTATTATACTGTATGTGGTGTATGGTGTATATATGCTGTATGTGTATAGTCTGTGTATATACTGTATGTGTGTATATATGCTGTATTATACTGTATGTGGTGCATGGTGTATATATGCTGTATGTGTATAGTCTGTGTATATGCTGTATGTGGTGTATATATATGTTATACCTGTATATGGCGCTCTATGTGTGTATACTCTCTATATGTGTGCACATGAGTGGATAGCTGTGTGATTGTATCCGGCATGTGAGGGTACACAGATATGTAAGTGGGAAGAGGGGCCCCATCCTGATGCTCCGGGCCCTCGCCTTCCACCCTCATTACCATCTATGATCTCGCCCCCTTAGTGATGCCGGCGCCCACCAGGACATCAGGATCAGCCGCTCCGGGAGGGAACATTTCCCTTGCAGATTCTGCAGCGATGACGAGACTGAGAATTTATTTCCATCTGATGAAGTTGTTAAAGTCAGAAGAAAAATTAATTTATTTTCTAATCTTGAACGACGGAATTTTCCATTAGAACGAAAGAAAAAAAAAACGTAGGAATTACTGTGCGGAATATTCACCGGAATTTATAAGGAAAGAATCATCCTGAAAAACCCCAGAAAAATTCCTCCTCCTCCTCCTCTGTGGCCTTGTCCCCGCTGCCGGGCACAGGTTCCTTATTACGATCTTGTCCAGGGAAAGTTGGGTGACCGCATGGCAACGGCGGCGGAGGTCGGGTGCGGTGTGCTCTGCGTTCTGCCTTGTTACCCCGCACTGACATCACACCCTGCGCCGTCTGTGGTGGGACATGATTGCCGGGTCATAGAAGGGGTTAATGAATGTGATACGTGAGAGACAGGAGGGCGACCAGTGACAGACGCTCAGTGCACGGCGGGATAACCGCGACGGAGCAGCCGGCATGAAATGAAGCGCCGCTCCCAGAAGATCCTTATTATACAGCACAAATTAGCAGAACAGATGTAATTAAAAATCAGTTTATGCTGTGAAGAGACTCCAGCGCTCTCCCTCCATCACTCTCCCTCCATCGCTCTCCCTCCACTGCTCTCCCTCCATCACTCTCCCTCCATCACTCTCCCTCCATCGCTCTCCCTCCATCACTTTCCCTCCATCGCTCTCCCTCCATCGCTCTCCCTCCATCGCTCTCCCTCCACTGCTCTCCCTACACTGCTCTCCCTCCATCGCTCTCCCTCCATTGCTCTCCCTCCATCACTTTCCCTCCATCGCTCTCCCTCCATCGCTCTCCCTCCATCGCTCTCCCTCCACTGCTCTCCCTACACTGCTCTCCCTCCATCGCTCTCCCTCCATCGCTCTCCATCCATCACTCTCCCTCCACCGCTCTTCACTCTCCCTCCATCGCTCTCCCTCCACTGCTCTCCCTCCATCGCTCTCCCTCCATCGCTCTCCCTCCACCGCTCTTCCTCCTTCGCTCTCCCTCCACTGCTCTCCCTACATCTCACTCTCCCTACATCTCACTCTCCCTCCATCGCTCTCCCGCCACCGCTCTCCCTCCAGCGCTCTCACTCCATCCCCCTACCGCTCTCCCTCCATCGCTCTCCCTCCACTGCTCTCCCTCCATTACTCTCCCTCCATCGCTCTCACTCCATCCCCCTACCGCTCTCCCTCCATCGCTCTCCCTCCACTGCTCTCCCTCCACTGCTCTCCCTCCATCGCTCTCCATCCATCACTCTCCCTCCATCACTCTCTCTCCATTGCTCTCCCTCCTATTACTCTCCCTCCATCACTCTCCCTCCACCGCTCTTCCTCCTTCGCTCTCCCTCCACCGCTCTCCCTCCATCGCTCTCCCTCCATCACTCTCCCTCCATCGCTCTCCCTCCTATTACTCTCGCTCCATCACTCTCCCTCCATCGCTCTCCCTCCTATTACTCTTTCTCAATCGCTCTCCCTCCACCGCTCTCCCTGCATCGCTCTCCATCCATCGCTCTTCCTCCATCGCTCTCCCTCCACTGCTCTCCCTCCATCGCTCTCCCTCCAGTGCTCTCCCTCCACTGCTCTCCCTCCAGCGCTCTCCCTCCAGCGCTCTCACTCCATCCCCCTACCGATCTCCCTCCAGCACTCTCCCTCCACTGCTCTCCCTCCATTACTCTCCCTCCTTCGCTCTCACTCCATCCCCCTACCGCTCTCCCTCCATCACTCTCCCTCCACTGCTCTCCATCGCTCTCCCTCCATCACTCTTCCTCCATCACTCTCCCTCCATCACTCTCCCTCCATCACTCTCCCTCCACTGCTCTCCCTACATCTCACTCTCCCTCCATCGCTCTCCCTCCATCTCGCTCTCCCTCCATCTCGCTCTCCCTACATCTCGCTCTCCCTACATCCTGCTCTCCCTACATCTCTCTCTCCCTCCATTACTCTCCCTCCATCGCTCTCACTCCATCCCTCCACCGCTCTTCCTCCACCGCTCTTCCTCCTTCGCTCTTCCTCCTTCGCTCTCCCTCCATCACTCTCCCTCCATCACTCTCCCTCCATCACTTTCACTCCATTGCTCTCCCTCCATCACTTTCACTCCATCGCTCTCCCTACAACTCACTCTCCCTCCATTGCTCTCCCTCCAGCGCTCTCCCTCCAGCGCTCTCACTCCATCCCCCTACCGGTCTCCCTCCATCGCTCTCCCTCCACTGCTCTCCCTCCATTACTCTCCCTCCATTACTCTCCCTCCATCGCTCTCACTCCATCCCCCTACCGCTCTCCCTCCATCGCTCTCCCTCCATCGCTCTCCCTCCACTGCTCTCCCTCCACTGCTCTCCCTCCATCGCTCTCCCTCCATCACTCTCTCTCCATTGCTCTCCCTCCTATTACTCTCCCTCCATCACTCTCCCTCCACCGCTCTTCCTCCTTCGCTCTCCCTCCACCGCTCTCCCTCCATCGCTCTCCCTCCATCACTCTCCCTCCATCGCACTCCCTCCTATTACTCTCGCTCCACTCTCCCTCCATCGCTCTCCCTCCTATTACTCTTTCTCAATCGCTCTCCCTCCACCGCTCTCCCTGCATCACTCTCCATCCATCGCTCTTCCTCCATCGCTCTCCCTCCACTGCTCTCCCTCCATCGCTCTCCCTACAGTGCTCTCCCTTCATCGCTCTCCCTCCACTGCTCTCCCTCCACTGCTCTCCCTCCATCACTCTCCCTCCATCACTCTCCCTCCATCACTTTCACTCCATCGGTCTCTCTACATCTCACTCTCCCTCCATCACTCTCCCGCCACTGGTCTCCCTCCATCGCTCTCCCTCCATCGCTCTCCCTTCATCGCTCTCCCTCCATCGCTCTCCCTCCACTGCTCTCCCTCCATCACTCTCCCTCCATCACTTTCACTCCATCGGTCTCCCTACATCTCACTCTCCCTCCACTGCTCTCCCTCCACTGCTTTCCCTCAATCACTTTCCCTCCATCGCTCTCCCTCCATCACTCTCCCTCTATCACTCTCCCTCCATCACTCTCCCTCCACTGCTCTCCCTACATCTCACTCTCCCTCCATCGCTCTCCCTCCATCTCGCTCTCCCTCCATCTCGCTCTCCCTCCATCTCGCTCTCCCTCCATCTCACTCTCCCTACATCTCACTCTCCCTCCATCGCTCTCCCGCCACCGCTCTCCCTCCATCGCTCTCCCTCCATCGCTCTCCCTCCACTGCTCTCCCTCCATCACTCTCCCTCCATCACTCTCCATCACTTTCACTCCATCGGTCTCCCTACATCTCACTCTCCCTCCACTGCTCTCCCTCCATCACTTTCCCTCCATCGCTCTCCCTCCATCACTCTCCCTCCATCACTCTCCCTCCATCACTCTCCCTCCATCACTCTCCCTCCACTGCTCTCCCTACATCTCATTCTCCCTCCATCGCTCTCCCTCCATCTCGCTCTCCCTCCGTCTCACTCTCCCTACATCTCGCTCTCCCTACATCTCGCTCTCCCTACATCTCGCTCTCCCTACATCGCTCTCCCTCCATCGCTCTCCCTCCACTGCCCTCCCTCCACTGCTCTTCATCGCTCTCCCTCCATCACTCTCCCTCCATCACTCTCCCTCCACTGCTCTCCCTACATCTCACTCTCCCTACATCTCACTCTCCCTCCATCTCGCTCTCCCTCCATCTCACTCTCCCTACATCTGACTCTCCCTACATCTCGCTCTCTCTCCATCGCTCTCCCTCCATCGCTCTCCCTCCACTGCTCTCCCTCCACTGCTCTCCATCGCTCTCCCTCCACTGCTCTCCCTACATCTCACTCTCTCTCCATCGCTCTCCCTCCATCTCGCTCTCCCTCCATCTCGCTCTCCCTCCATCTCGCTCTCCCTACATCCTTCTCTCCCTACATCCTGCTCTCCCTCCATCTCACTCTCTCTCCATCACTCTCCCTCCACTGCTCTCCCTACATCTCACTCTCCCTCCATCGCTCTCCCTCCATCTCGCTCTCCCTCCATCTCACTCTCCCTACATCTCGCTCTCCCTCCATCGCTCTCCCTCCACTGCTCTCCCTCCACTGCTCTCCCTCCACTGCTCTCCATCACTCTCCCTCCATCACTCTCCCTCCACTGCTCTCCCTACATCTCACTCTCCCTCCATCTCGCTCTCCCTCCATCTTGCTCTCCCTCCATTGCTCTACCTCCATCACTCTCCCTCCATCACTCTCCCTCCACTGCTCTCCCTACATCTCGCTCTCCCTACATCGCTCTCCCTCCATCGCTCTCCCTCCACTGCTCTCCATCACTCTCCCTCCATCACTCTCCCTCTATCACTCTCCCTCCATCACTCTCCCTCCACTGCTCTCCCTACATCTCACTCTCCCTCCATCGCTCTCCCTCCATCTCGCTCTCCCTCCATCTCACTCTCCCTACATCTCACTCTCCCTCCATCGCTCTCCCGCCACCGCTCTCCCTCCATCGCTCTCCCTCCATCGCTCTCCCTCCACTGCTCTCCCTCCATCACTCTCCCTCCATCACTCTCCATCACTTTCACTCCATCGGTCTCCCTACATCTCACTCTCCCTCCACTGCTCTCCCTCCATCACTTTCCCTCCATCGCTCTCCCTCCATCACTCTCCCTCCATCACTCTCCCTCCATCACTCTCCCTCCATCACTCTCCCTCCACTGCTCTCCCTACATCTCATTCTCCCTCCATCGCTCTCCCTCCATCTCGCTCTCCCTCCGTCTCACTCTCCCTCCATCTCGCTCTCCCTACATCTCGCTCTCCCTACATCTCGCTCTCCCTACATCGCTCTCCCTCCATCGCTCTCCCTCCACTGCCCTCCCTCCACTGCTCTTCATCGCTCTCCCTCCATCACTCTCCCTCCATCACTCTCCCTCCATCACTCTCCCTCCACTGCTCTCCCTACATCTCACTCTCCCTACATCTCACTCTCCCTCCATCTCGCTCTCCCTCCATCTCACTCTCCCTACATCTGACTCTCCCTACATCTCGCTCTCTCTCCATCGCTCTCCCTCCATCGCTCTCCCTCCACTGCTCTCCCTCCACTGCTCTCCATCGCTCTCCCTCCACTGCTCTCCCTACATCTCACTCTCTCTCCATCGCTCTCCCTCCATCTCGCTCTCCCTCCATCTCGCTCTCCCTCCATCTCGCTCTCCCTACATCCTTCTCTCCCTACATCCTGCTCTCCCTCCATCTCACTCTCTCTCCATCACTCTCCCTCCACTGCTCTCCCTACATCTCACTCTCCCTCCATCGCTCTCCCTCCATCTCGCTCTCCCTCCATCTCACTCTCCCTACATCTCGCTCTCCCTCCATCGCTCTCCCTCCATCGCTCTCCCTCCACTGCTCTCCCTCCACTGCTCTCCCTCCACTGCTCTCCATCACTCTCCCTCCATCACTCTCCCTCCACTGCTCTCCCTACATCTCACTCTCCCTCCATCGCTCTCCCTCCATCTCGCTCTCCCTCCATCTTGCTCTCCCTCCATTGCTCTACCTCCATCACTCTCCCTCCATCACTCTCCCTCCATCACTCTCCCTCCACTGCTCTCCCTACATCTCGCTCTCCCTACATCGCTCTCCCTCCATCGCTCTCCCTCCACTGCTCTCCCTCCACTGCTCTCCATCACTCTCCCTCCATCACTCTCCCTCCATCACTCTCCCTCCACTGCTCTCCCTACATCTCACTCTCCCTCCATCGCTCTACCTCCATCACTCTCCCTCCATCACTCTCCCTCCATCACTCTCCCTCCACTGCTCTCCCTACATCTCACTCTCCCTCCATCGCTCTCCCTCCATCTCACTCTCCCTACATCTCGCTCTCCCTACATCTCGCTCTCCCTACATCGCTCTCCCTACATCGCTCCCCCTCCATCGCTCTCCCTCCACTGCTCTCCCTCCACTGCTCTCCCTCCACTGCTCTCCATCGCTCTCCCTCCATCACTCGCCCTCCATCACTCTCCCTCCATCACTCTCCCTCCACTGCTCTCCCTACATCTCACTCTCCCTCCATCGCTCTCCCTCCATCTTGCTCTCCCTCCATATCGCTCTCCCTACATCCTGCTCTCCCTACATCTCGCTCTCCCTCCATCGCTCTCCCTCCGTCGCTCTCCCTCCATCTCGCTCTCCCTACATCTCGCTCTCCCTCCATCGCCCTCCCTCCATCACTCTCCCTCCATCACTCTCCCTCCACTGCTCTCCCTACATCTCACTCTCCCTCCATCGCTCTCCCTCCATCGCTCTCCCTCCATCGCTCTCCCTCCATCACTCTCCCTCCATCACTCTCCCTCCACTGCTCTCCCTACATCTCACTCTCCCTCCATCGCTCTCCCTACATCTCGCTCTCCCTCCATCGCTCTACCTCCATCACTCTCCCTCCATCACTCTCCTTCCATCGTTTTCCCTCCATCGCTCTCCCTCCATGTCTCTCCCTCCATGTCTCTCCCTCCATGTCTCTCCCTCCATGTCTCTCCCTCCATGTCTCTCCCTCCATGTCTCTCGCTATCGCTCTCCCTCCATGTCTCTCCCTCCATGTCTCTCGCTATCGCTCTCCCTCCATGTCTCTCGCTATCGCTCTCCCTCTGTACCCCTATACCCCAGGTAACTATGATGTTCCACCATTCTCACACGTGGCACTTACTGCAGGTCTCTACCCCGGATCCTCCTCCACATCTGCAGAAGTTTTGAACTTTTTCAGATTCCATCGTCATGGACTGTATGAGGCGAGACCCACGAGACTCATCTCACACCCGCTATAAATGTCGCCTCCATGACCGATACTTAATGGCATAAAAAGACTCAAAAATCAATAAAACGCAGCAGTGATGACATTCATGGAGCCGATGCTTTATGCTTCCTATTATCTTCTGCTCCACTTTAAAGGGATTTTCTACTTTTACAGTTTATCACAATTAGATCTGCAATTGCATCAAAGGAAGGAGGAGAGTGGGGGGAGGGTCCAAGTATCTGAGCCCCGCCCACAATGAAACATCCAACCAACCAAGTGCTTATACACAGTGATGTCACAGTACAGGGATAATACACACAGTGATGTCACAGTACAGGGATAATACACGCAGTGATGTCACAGTACAGGGATAATACACACAGTGATGTCACAGTACAGAGATAATACACACAGTGATGTCACAGTACAGAGATAATACACACAGTGATGTCACAGTACAGGGATAATAAACACAGTGATGTCACAGTACAGGGATAATACACACAGTGATGTCACAGTACAGGGATAATACACACAGTGATGTCACAGTACAGGGATAATACGCACAGTGATGTCACAGTACAGGGATAATACGCACAGTGATGTCACAGTACAAAGATAATACACACAGTGATGTCACAGTACAGGGATAATACACACAGTGATGTCACAGTACAGGGATAATACACACAGTGATGTCACAGTACAGGGATAATACACACAGAGATGTCACAGTACAGGGATAATACACACAGTGATGTCACAGTACAGGGATAATACACACAGTGATGTCACAGTACAGGGATAATACACACAGTGATGTCACAGTACAGGGATAATACACACAGTGATGTCACAGTACAGGGATAATACACACAGTGATGTCACAGTACAGGGATAATACACACAGTGATGTCACAGTACAGAGATAATACACACAATGATGTCACAGTACAGGGATAATACACACAGTGATGTCACAGTACAGGGATAATACACACAGTGATGTCACAGTACAGAGATAATACACACAATGATGTCACAGTACAGGGATAATACACACAGTGATGTCACAGTACAGGGATAATACACACAGGGATGTCACAGTACAGGGATAATACACACAGTGATGTCACAGTACAGGGGTAATACACACAGCGATGTCACAGTACAGAGATAATACACACAGTGATGTCACAGTACAGGGATAATACACACAGTGATGTCACAGTACAGGGATAATACGCACAGTGATGTCACAGTACAGAGATAATACACACAGTGATGTCACAGTACAGGGATAATACACACAGTGATGTCACAGTACAGGGATAATACACACAGTGATGTCACAGTACAGGGATAATACACACAGAGATGTCACAGTATAGGGATAATACACACAGTGATGTCACAGTACAGGGATAATACACACAGTGATGTCACAGTACAGGGATAATACACACAGTGATGTCACAGTACAGAGATAATACACACAGTGATGTCACAGTACAGGGATAATACACACAGTGATGTCACAGTACAGGGATAATACACACAGTGATGTCACAGTACAGGGATAATACACACAGCGATGTCACAGTACAGGGGATAATACACACAGTGATGTCACAGTACAGGGGTAATATACACAGTGATGTCACAGTACAGGAGATAATACACACAGTGATGTCACAGTACAGAGATAATACACACAGTGATGTCACAGTACAGAGATAATACACACAGTGATGTCACAGTACAGGGATAATACTCTATTATGTTGGTTAGCAGTGACCCCAGCTGCTGCTATATTTGCCCTCTGACCTTTGCCCCCCCTGGTGTGCAGTCACACTGTGCGGTTTCTCCGTTCTGTCCCCGCTAGATGCAGCAGAGGCTCCGCCTGTCGTCACTTTCATGGGATTTCAGACACTTTCACTATTCAGGTTTTGGGACATTTGGAGGAATTTGGCAGCTTCTCCCCCACTAATTAGGACTGAGGGTCCCGCACATCCCTCCATTCTTATTGTCATTGGCGACGGGAGAGAAACTTTATGTCTTGTCCTCAGAATCTACAGAACTGCAAGTGCAACGTCCAGAGGCACAGCTGAAGGTTTGTCACAATTGCATCCAGTCTAGACAATGCTCCCTGATACATTGTAACAAATGATGGGGGCAGGAGAGCTGCTGGTTTATATCACACAGGATTGTCTAGACTGGATACAATTGTAACAAACTCTCAGCTGTGAAGAGTCACCTACACATTGGATGAGGAAGTTGTAGAGAATTTGGAGCCCCTTTCCCCAGCTCAGTAGTCGGGGTGCGCAGGGAGAGGGGCGGCCAGTACCTGCTATGTACATCCGGGACCTGGACAGCAGCGCAGGAGAGGGAGGGGGATCGCCAGCAGCACAGAGGATTTCAGGAGAGGAGATCGTCAGTGGGTTATAGAATCAGGGTCCTCAGCAGCACAGATACTCTGGGGGTCATTTATTAAGGGCCCGATTCGCGTTTTCCCGACGTGTTACCCGAATATTTCCGTTTTGCGCCGCTTGTACTTAAATTGCCCCGGGATTTTGGCGCACGCGATCGGATTGTGGCGCATCGGCGCTGGCATGCGCGCGACGGAAATCGGGGGGCGTGGCCGAACGAAAACCCGACGTATTCGGAAAAACCGCCGCATTTAAAAACCGAAAATGTGTCGCATAAGGACCGCTTACCTTCACCTGGTCCAGCTCGGTGCATTCCGGCGCGATGAGTTTACTTTCAGCGCAGCAGCGCCACCTGGTGGACGGCGGAAGAACTACCTTATTAAATCCCGGCCGGACCCGAATCCAGAGCGGAGAAGCCGCCGCTGGAACGCGAATGGACCGGGTAAGTAAATTTGCCCCATGGTGTGTGATAGGAGATTAGATCGTCAGCTCCTGGGGTCAGCGATGATGGGAGATTAGATCGTCAGCTCCTGGGGTCAGCGATGATGGGAGATTAGATTGTCAGCTCCTGGGGTCAGGGATGATGGGAGATTAGATTGTCAGCTCCTGGGGTCAGGGATGATAGGAGATTAGATTGTCAGCTCCTGGGGTCAGGGATGATGGGAGATTAGATTGTCAGCTCCTGGGGTCGGGCTTTGAGCTGTGTCTTGTGATGGCTGAGCGGCGGCCGCTGTGTGGATTGTGCCGCTGCCTTTCCATCGATCCTCCGGATCCTCCTTCCTGCTTTCTCACTTGCTTCACACATTAGAGGAGGCAGAAGAACATTGATGAGAGCAGCAGAGGGGTGTGAAGACCCTGACCTGAAGTGTTCGCCATTAACCCCCGCACGGCCACCACCGCGAGAGATGATCAGTGTTTAAAGGGAAACAATGTTACAAAATATAGGGGCACATTTACTTACCCGGTCCAGTCGCGATCCAGCGGCGCGTTCTCTGCTCTGCATTCGGGTCCGGCCGGGATTTATGAATGTAGTTCTTCCGCCGTCCACCAGGTGGCGCTGCTGCGCTGAAAATCATCTCATCGCGCCGGAATTCACCACCTCGGACCAAGTGAAGGTAAGCGCTCCCCAAGCGACACTTTTTCGGTTTTTAAATGCGGCGGTTTTTCCGAATACGTCGGGTTTTCGTTCGGCCACGCCCCCCGATTTCCGTCGCGCGCATGCCGGCGCCGATGCGCCACAATCCGATCGCGTGCGCCACAATCCCGGGGCAATTCAGGTACAATCGGCGCAAATCGGAAATATTCGCGTAACACGTCGGGAAAACGCGAATCGGGCCTTTAGTAAATGACCCCCATATAGTCTTTACGTATCTCATATATATGTAAGAGGTAGTCACAGCCCCGCCCCCTGCCTGTATATCCTGTGTGAGAGGTAGTCACAGCCCCGCCCCCTGCCTGTATATCCTGTGTGAGAGGTAGTCACAGCCCCGCCCCCTGCCTGTACATCCTGTGTGATAGGTAGTCACAGCCCTGCCCCCTGCCTGTATATCCTGTGTGAGAGGTAGTCACAGCCCCGCCCCCTGCCTGTATATCCTGTGTGAGAGGTAGTCACAGCCCCGCCCCCTGCCTGTATATCCAGTGTGAGAGGTAGTCACAGCCCCGCCCCCTGCCTGTATATCCTGTGTGAGAGGTGGTCACAGCCCCGCCCCCTGCCTGTATATCCTGTGTGAGAGGTGGTCACAGCCCCGCCCCCTGCCTGTATATCCTGTGTGAGAGGTAGTCACAGCCCCGCCCCCTGCCTGTATATCCTGTGTGAGAGGTGGTCACAGCCCCGCCCCCTGCCTGTATATCCTGTGTGAGAGGTAGTCACAGCCCCGCCCCCTGCCTGTATATCCTGTGTGAGAGGTAGTCACAGCCCCGCCCCCTGCCTGTATATCCTGTGTGAGAGGTAGTCACAGCCCCGCCCCCTGCCTGTATATCCTGTGTGAGAGGTAGTCACAGCCCGCCCCCTGCCTGTATATCCTGTGTGAGAGGTAGTCACAGCCCCGCCCCCTGCCTGTATATCCTGTGTGAGAGGTAGTCACAGCCCCGCCCCCTGCCTGTATATCCTGTGTGAGAGGTAGTCACGGCCCCGCCCCCTGCCTGTTCTGTGGGGGTCAGTGACACGTTGTATCTATTCGGATGTTCTGCTGTTTCTTATTTGTGAATTTCTTTGTATTTTCGGAGAATTCTGTGTCCTCTGGGGATGGGGGGAGTGCGGCCCCCTGGGGCGGAGGATGGGGGTTGTGTGAAGTGGAGAGATGAGAACACTTTGTTCTGAGCGCTTCCTCAGCGGAGGTGAAATTACGGAGAGTGATTCTTGTGGCAGACGCTCGGCTCCTCGTCCCTTCCATGTCTAAACTAGTGATGATCTCATTATCCCGGCAGCTTTCCATCTCGGCGGCGCGGGTGGGATCCGGAGCCGGGAAGCGGCCGCTCATCCCACAAACCTCAGGGAGCCGCGTCCTCTCCACACAACGTGATTAATAATTCGGCAGGAGGATCAGGGCTGGAACATTAAACCTCCGCTGCCTGCGCCGGACTAATGAGCGCCAGAGCTCTGCTACATCCAGCGTTACACAGGGGGCGGGGCACAGCAACCAGCGACTGGATACAACCATAATGCACTTATGTTATAGTCTATAAGCAGAGTACTACAACCCCCAACATGATCAACCACTGGACACAACCATAATGCACTTATGTTATAGTCTATAAGCAGAGTACTACAACCCCCAACATGATCAACCACTGGACACAACCATAATGCACTTATGTTATAGTCTATATGTAGAGTACTACAACCCCCAACATGATTGACCTCCGGACACAACCATAATGCACTTATGTTATAGTCTATATGTAGAGTACTACAACCCCCAACATGACTGACCCCTTGACATCGGTGGCCTGTGCAGGGGGAACCAGATAATAAAAGACTGTGCACCAGGGATGAAAATCAGCTCAACCTTCCCACAGGAATTCTCTGGAGCAAGTAGGCTGAGCTGGAGGTGCAGCAGAGCAGGAGAGAACAGGACACAGCTCAGAGGAGAGACCATGACAGGACATATGAGCTGGAGGTGCAGCAGCACAGTACACAGCTCAGAGGAGAGACCATGACAGGACACATGAGCCGGAGGTTGAACAGAGCAGGACACAGCTCAGAGGAGAGACCATGACAGGACACATGAGCCGGAGGTGGAGCAGAACAGGACACGGCTCAGAGGAGAGACCATGACAGGACACATGAGCTGGAGGTTGAACAGAGCAGGACACAGCTCAGAGGAGAGACCATGACAGGACACATGAGCCGGAGGTGGAGCAGAACAGGACACGGCTCAGAGGAGAGACCATGACAGGACACATGAGCTGGAGGTTGAACAGAGCAGGACACAGCTCAGAGGAGAGACCATGACAGGACACATGAGCCGGAGGTGGAGCAGAACAGGACACGGCTCAGAGGAGAGACCATGACAGGACACATGAGCTGGAGGTGCAGCAGCACAGGACACAGCTCAGAGGAGAGACCATGACAGGACACATGAGCTGGAGGTGGAGCAGAGCAGGACACAGCTCAGAGGAGAGACCATGACAGGACACATGAGCCGGAGGTGGAGCAGAGCAGGACACAGCTCAGAGGAGAGACCATGACAGGACACATGAGCTGGAGGTGCAGCAGAACAGGACACAGCTCAGAGGAGAGACCATGACAGGACACATGAGCCGGAGGTGGAGCAGAGCAGGACACAGCTCAGAGGAGAGACCATGACAGGACACATGAGCCGGAGGTGGAGCAGAGCAGGACACAGCTCAGAGGAGAGACCATGACAGGACACATGAGCTGGAGGTGGAGCAGAGCAGGACACAGATCAGAGGAGAGACCATGACAGGACACATGAGCTGGAGGTGCAGCAGAACAGGACACAGCTCAGAGGAGAGACCATGACAGGACACATGAGCCGGAGGTGGAGCAGAGCAGGACACAGCTCAGAGGAGAGACCATGACAGGACACATGAGCTGGAGGTGCAGCAGAACAGGACACAGCTCAGAGGAGAGACCATGACAGGACACATGAGCTGGAGGTGCAGCAGAACAGGACACAGCTCAGCGGAGAGACCATGACAGGACACATGAGCTGGAAGTGCAGCAGAACAGGACATGGCTCAGAGGAGAGACGATGACAGGACACATGAGCTGGAGGTGCAGCAGAACAGGACACAGCTCAGAGGAGAGACCATGACAGGACACATGAGCCGGAGGTGGAACAGAGCAGAACACAGCTCAGAGGAGAGACCATGACAGGACACATGAGCTGGAGGTGAAGCAGAGCAGGACACAGCTCAGAGGAGAGACCATGACAGGACACATGAGCTGGAGGTGCAGCAGAACAGGACACAGCTCAGAGGAGAGACCATGACAGGACACATGAGCCGGAGGTGGAGCAGAGCAGGACACAGCTCAGAGGAGAGACCATGACAGGACACATGAGCCGGAGGTGGAGCAGAGCAGGACACAGCTCAGAGGAGAGACCATGACAGGACACATGAGCTGGAGGTGGAGCAGAGCAGGACACAGATCAGAGGAGAGACCATGACAGGACACATGAGCTGGAGGTGCAGCAGAACAGGACACAGCTCAGAGGAGAGACCATGACAGGACACATGAGCCGGAGGTGGAGCAGAGCAGGACACAGCTCAGAGGAGAGACCATGACAGGACACATGAGCTGGAGGTGCAGCAATACAGGACACAGCTCAGAGGAGAGACCATGACAGGACACATGAGCTGGAGGTGCAGCAGAACAGGACACAGCTCAGCGGAGAGACCATGACAGGACACATGAGCTGGAAGTGCAGCAGAACAGGACATGGCTCAGAGGAGAGACGATGACAGGACACATGAGCTGGAGGTGCAGCAGAACAGGACACAGCTCAGAGGAGAGACCATGACAGGACACATGAGCCGGAGGTGGAACAGAGCAGAACACAGCTCAGAGGAGAGACCATGACAGGACACATGAGCTGGAGGTGAAGCAGAGCAGGACACAGCTCAGAGGAGAGACCATGACAGGACACATGAGCTGGAGGTGCAGCAGAGCAGGACACAGCTCAGAGGAGAGACCATGACAGGACACATGAGCTGGAGGTGCAGCAGAACAGGACACAGCTCAGAGGAGAGACCATGATAGGACACATGAGCTGGAGGTGCAGCAGCACAGGACACAGCTCAGAGGAGAGACCATGATAGGACACATGAACTGGAGGTGCAGCAGAACAGGACACAGCTCAGAGGAGAGAACATGACAAGACACATTAGCTGGAGGTGCAGCAGAGTAGGACATGGCTCAGAGGAGAGACCATGGCAGGACACATGAGCTGGAGGTGCAGCAGAACAGGACACAGCTCAGAGGAGAGAACATGACAAGACACATAAGCTAGAGGTGCAGCAGAGTAGGACATGGCTCAGAGGAGAGACCATGACAGGACACATGAGCTGGAGGTGCAGCAGAACAGGACACAGCTAAGAGGAGAGACCATGACAGGACACATGAGCTGGAGGTGCAGCAGAACAGGACACAGCTCAGAGGAGAGACCATGACAGGACACATATGCTGGAGGTGCAGCAGAACAGGAAACAGCTCAGAGAAGAGACCATGACAGGACACATAAGCTGGAGGTGCAGCAGAACAGGACACAGCTCAGAGGAGATGCCATGACAGGACACATGCGCCGGAGGTGGAGCAGAACAGGACACAGCTCAGAGCAGAGACCATGACAGGACACATGAGCTGGAGGTGCAGCAGAACAGGACACAGCTAAGTGGAGAGACCATGACAGGACACATGAACTGGAGGGGCAGCAGAACAGGACACGGCTCAAAGGAGAGACCATGACAGGACACATGAGCTGGAAGTGCAGCAGAACAGGACATGGCTCAAAGGAGAGACGATGACAGGACATATGAGCTGGAGGTGCAGCAGAACAGGACACAGCTCAGAGGAGAGACCATGACAGGACACATGAGCCGGAGGTGGAGCAGAGCAGAACACAGCTCAGAGGAGAGACCATGACAGGACACATGAGCTGGAGGTGAAGCAGAGCAGGACACAGCTCAGAGGAGAGACCATGAGAGGACACATGAGCTGGAGGTGCAGCAGAACAGGGCACAGCTCAGAGGAGAGACCATGACACGACACATGAGCTGGAGGTGCAGCAGAACAGGACACAGCTCAGAGGAGAGACCATGATAGGACACATGAGCTGGAGGTGCAGCAGCACAGGATACGGCTCAGAGCAGAGACCATGACAGGACACATGAGCTGGAGGTGCAGCAGAACAGGACACAGCTCAGAGGAGAGAACATGACAGGACACATGAGCTGGAGGTGCAGCAGAGTAGGACATGGCTCAGAGGAGAGACCATGGCAGGACACATGAGCTGGAGGTGCAGCAGAACAGGACACAGCTCAAAGGAGAGAACATGACAGGACACATGAGCTGGAGGTGCAGCAGCACAGGACACGGCTCAGAGCAGAGACCATGACAGGACACATGAGCTGGAGGTGCAGCAGAACAGGACACAGCTCAGAGGAGAGAACATGACAGGACACATGAGCCGGAGGTGCAGCAGAACAGGACACAGCTCAGAGGAGAGACCATGACAGGACACATGAGCTGGAGGCGCAGCAGAACAGGACACAGCTCAGAGGAGGGAACATGACAGGACACATGAGCTGGAGGTGCAGCAGAACAGGACACGGCTCAGAGCAGAGACCATGACAGGACACATGAGCTGGAGGTGCAGCAGAACAGGACACAGCTCAGAGGAGAGACCATGACAGGACACATGAGCTGGAGCTGCACAGAACAGGACACAGCTCAGAGGAGAGACCATGACAGGACACATGAGCTGGAGGTGCAGCAGAACAGGACACAGCTCAGAGGAGAGACCATGACAGGACACATGAGCTGGAGGTGGAGCAGAGCAGGACACAGCTCAGAGGAGAGACCATGACAGGACACATGAGCTGGAGGTGCAACAGAACAGGACACAGCTCAGAGGAGAGAGCATGACAGGACACATGAGCTGGAGGTGAAGCAGAGCAGGACACAGCTCAGAGGAGAGACCATGACAGGACACATGAGCTGGAGGTGCAGCAGAACAGGACACAGCTCAGAGGAGAGACCATGAGAGGACACATGAGCTGGAGGTGCAGCAGAACAGGACACAGCTCAGAGGAGAGACCATGACAGGACACATGAGCCGGAGGTGGAGCAGAGCAGGACACAGCTCAGAGGAGATGCTATGACAGGACACATATGCTGGAGGTGCAGCAGAACAGGACACAGCTCAGAGGAGAGACCATGACAGGACACATGAGCTGGAGGTGGAGCAGAGCAGGACACAGCTCAGAGGAGAGACCATGACAGGACACATAAGCTGGAGGTGCAGCAGAACAGGACACAGCTCAGAGGAGAGACCATGACAGGACACATGCGCCGGAGGTGGAGCAGAACAGGACACAGCTCAGAGCAGAGACCATGACAGGACACATGAGCTGGAGGTGCAGCAGAACAGGACACAGCTCAGAGGAGAGACAATGACAGGACACATGAGCTGGAGGGGCAGCAGAACAGGACACGGCTCAAAGGAGAGACCATAACAGGACACATGAGCTGGAAGTGCAGCAGAACAGGACATGGCTCAGAGGAGAGACGATGACAGGACACATGAGCTGGAGGTGCAGCAGAACAGGACACAGCTCAGAGGAGAGACCATGACAGGACACATGAGTCGGAGGTGGAGCAGAGCAGAACACAGCTCAGAGGAGAGACCATGACAGGACACATGAGCTGGAGGTGAAGCAGAGTAGGACACAGCTCAGAGGAGAGACCATGACAGGACACATGAGCTGGAGGTGCAGCAGAGCAGGACACAGCTCAGAGGAGAGACCATGACAGGACACATGAGCTGGAGGTGCAGCAGAACAGGACACAGCTCAGAGGAGAGACCATGATAGGACACATGAGCTGGAGGTGCAGCAGCACAGGACACGGCTCAGAGCAGAGACCATGACAGGACACATGAACTGGAGGTGCAGCAGAACAGGACACAGCTGAGAGGAGAGAACATGACAAGGCACATAAGCTGGAGGTGCAGCAGAGTAGGACATGGCTCAGAGGAGAGACCATGGCAGGACACATGAGCTGGAGGTGCAGCAGAACAGGACACAGCTCAGAGGAGAGAACATGACAAGACACATAAGCTAGAGGTGCAGCAGAGTAGGACATGGCTCAGAGGAGAGACCATGACAGGACACATGAGCTGGAGGTGCAGCAGAACAGGACACAGCTAAGAGGAGAGACCATGATAGGACACATGAGCTGGAGGTGCAGCAGAACAGGACACAGCTCAGAGGAGAGACCATGACAGGACACATGAGCCGGAGGTGGAGCAGAGCAGGACACAGCTCAGAGGAGAGACCATGACAGGACACATATGCTGGAGGTGCAGCAGAACAGGACACAGCTCAGAGAAGAGACCATGACAGGACACATAAGCTGGAGGTGCAGCAGAACAGGACACAGCTCAGAGGAGAGACCATGACAGGACACATGAGCTGAAGGTGCAGCAGAACAGGACACAGCTAAGTGGAGAGACCATGACAGGACACATGAACTGGAGGGGCAGCAGAACAGGACACGGCTCAAAGGAGAGACCATGACAGGACACATGAGCTGGAAGTGCAGCAGAACAGGACATGGCTCAGAGGAGAGACGATGACAGGACACATGAGCTGGAGGTGCAGCAGTACAGGACACAGCTCAGAGGAGAGACCATGACAGGACACATGAGTCGGAGGTGGAGCAGAGCAGAACACAGCTCAGAGGAGAGACCATGACAGGACACATGAGCTGGAGGTGAAGCAGAGCAGGACACAGCTCAGAGGAGAGACCATGACAGGACACATGAGCTGGAGGTGCAGCAGAGCAGGACACAGCTCAGAGGAGAGACCATGACAGGACTCATATGCTGGAGGTGCAGCAGAACAGGAAACAGCTCAGAGAAGAGACCATGACAGGACACATAAGCTGGAGGTGCAGCAGAACAGGACACAGCTCAGAGGAGATGCCATGACAGGACACATGCGTCGGAGGTGCAGCAGAACAGGACACAGCTCAGAGCAGAGAACATGACAGGACACATGAGCTGGAGGTGCAGCAGAACAGGACACAGCTCAGAGGAGAGACCATGACAGGACACATGAGCTGAAGGTGCAGCAGAACAGGACACAGCTAAGTGGAGAGACCATGACAGGACACATGAACTGGAGGGGCAGCAGAACAGGACACGGCTCAAAGGAGAGACCATGACAGGACACATGAGCTGGAAGTGCAGCAGAACAGGACATGGCTCAGAGGAGAGACGATGACAGGACATATGAGCTGGAGGTGCAGCAGAACAGGACACAGCTCAGAGGAGAGACCATGATAGGACACATGAGCCGGAGGTGGAGCAGAGCAGAACACAGCTCAGAGGAGAGACCATGACAGGACACATGAGCTGGAGGTGAAGCAGAGCAGGACACAGCTCAGAGGAGAGACCATGACAGGACACATGAGCTGGAGGTGCAGCAGAACAGGGCACAGCTCAGAGGAGAGACCATGACAGGACACATGAGCTGGAGGTGCAGCAGAACAGGACACAGCTCAGAGGAGAGACCATGATAGGACACATGAGCTGGAGGTGCAGCAGCACAGGATACGGCTCAGAGCAGAGACCATGACAGGACACATGAGCTGGAGGTGCAGCAGAACAGGACACAGCTCAGAGGAGAGAACATGACAGGACACATGAGCTGGAGGTGCAGCAGAATAGGACATGGCTCAGAGGAGAGACCATGGCAGGACACATGAGCTGGAGGTGCAGCAGAACAGGACACAGCTCAAAGGAGAGAACATGACAGGACACATGAGCTGGAGGTGCAGCAGCACAGGACACGGCTCAGAGGAGAGACCATGACAGGACACATGAGCTGGAGGTGCAGCAGAACAGGACACAGCTCAGAGGAGAGAACATGACAGGACACATGAGCCGGAGGTGCAGCAGAACAGGACACAGCTCAGAGGAGAGAACATGACAGGACACATGAGCTGGAGGCGCAGCAGAACAGGACACAGCTCAGAGGAGGGAACATGACAGGACACATGAGCTGGAGGTGCAGCAGAACAGGACACGGCTCAGAGGAGAGACCATGACAGGACACATATGCTGGAGGTGCAGCAGAACAGGACACAGCTCAGAGAAGAGACCATGACAGGACACATAAGCTGGAGGTGCAGCAGAACAGGACACAGCTCAGAGGAGAGACCATGATAGGACACATGAGCTGGAGGTGCAGCAGCACAGGACACGGCTCAGAGCAGAGACCATGACAGGACACATGAGCTGGAGGTGCAGCAGAACAGGACACAGCTCAGAGGAGAGACCATGAGAGGACACATGAGCTGGAGGTGCAGCAGAACAGGACACAGCTCAGAGGAGAGACCATGACAGGACACATGAGCTAGAGGTGGAGCAGAGCAGGACACAGCTCAGAGGAGAGACCATGACAGGACACATGAGCTGGAGGTGCAACAGAACAGGACACAGCTCAGAGGAGAGAGCATGACAGGACACATGAGCTGGAGGTGAAGCAGAGCAGGACACAGCTCAGAGGAGAGACCATGACAGGACACATGAGCTGGAGGTGCAGCAGAACAGGACACAGCTCAGAGGAGAAACCATGAGAGGACACATGAGCTGGAGGTGCAGCAGAACAGGACACAGCTCAGAGGAGAGACCATGACAGGACACATGAGCCGGAGGTGGAGCAGAGCAGGACACAGCTCAGAGGAGATGCTATGACAGGACACATATGCTGGAGGTGCAGCAGAACAGGACACAGCTCAGAGGAGAGACCATGACAGGACACATGAGCTGGAGGTGGAGCAGAGCAGGACACAGCTCAGAGGAGAGACCATGACAGGACACATAAGCTGGAGGTGCAGCAGAACAGGACACAGCTCAGAGGAGAGACCATGACAGGACACATGCGCCGGAGGTGGAGCAGAACAGGACACAGCTCAGAGCAGAGACCATGACAGGACACATGAGCTGGAGGTGCAGCAGAACAGGACACAGCTCAGAGGAGAGACAATGACAGGACACATGAGCTGGAGGGGCAGCAGAACAGGACACGGCTCAAAGGAGAGACCATGACAGGACACATGAGCTGGAAGTGCAGCAGAACAGGACATGGCTCAGAGGAGAGACGATAACAGGACACATGAGCTGGAGGTGCAGCAGAACAGGACACAGCTCAGAGGAGAGACCATGACAGGACACATGAGTCGGAGGTGGAGCAGAGCAGAACACAGCTCAGAGGAGAGACCATGACAGGACACATGAGCTGGAGGTGAAGCAGAGCAGGACACAGCTCAGAGGAGAGACCATGACAGGACACATGAGCTGGAGGTGCAGCAGAGCAGGACACAGCTCAGAGGAGAGACCATGACAGGACACATGAGCTGGAGGTGCAGCAGAACAGGACACAGCTCAGAGGAGAGACCATGATAGGACACATGAGCTGGAGGTGCAGCAGCACAGGACACGGCTCAGAGCAGAGACCATGACAGGACACATGAACTGGAGGTGCAGCAGAACAGGACACAGCTCAGAGGAGAGAACATGACAAGGCACATATGCTGGAGGTGCAGCAGAGTAGGACATGGCTCAGAGGAGAGACCATGGCAGGACACATGAGCTGGAGGTGCAGCAGAACAGGACACAGCTCAGAGGAGAGAACATGACAAGACACATAAGCTAGAGGTGCAGCAGAGTAGGACATGGCTCAGAGGAGAGACCATGACAGGACACATGAGCTGGAGGTGCAGCAGAACAGGACACAGCTAAGAGGAGAGACCATGACAGGACACATGAGCTGGAGGTGCAGCAGAACAGGACACAGCTCAGAGGAGAGACCATGACAGGACACATGAGCCGGAGGTGGAGCAGAACAGGACACAGCTCAGAGCAGAGACCATGACAGGACACATGAGCTGGAGGTGCAGCAGAACAGGACACAGCTCAGAGGAGAGACCATGACAGGACACATGAGCTGAAGGTGCAGCAGAACAGGACACAGCTAAGTGGAGAGACCATGACAGGACACATGAACTGGAGGGGCAGCAGAACAGGACACGGCTCAAAGGAGAGACCATGACAGGACACATGAGCTGGAAGTGCAGCAGAACAGGACATGGCTCAGAGGAGAGACGATGACAGGACACATGAGCTGGAGGTGCAGCAGTACAGGACACAGCTCAGAGGAGAGACCATGACAGGACACATGAGTCGGAGGTGGAGCAGAGCAGAACACAGCTCAGAGGAGAGACCATGACAGGACACATGAGCTGGAGGTGAAGCAGAGCAGGACACAGCTCAGAGGAGAGACCATGACAGGACACATGAGCTGGAGGTGCAGCAGAGCAGGACACAGCTCAGAGGAGAGACCATGACAGGACACATATGCTGGAGGTGCAGCAGAACAGGAAACAGCTCAGAGAAGAGACCATGACAGGACACATAAGCTGGAGGTGCAGCAGAACAGGACACAGCTCAGAGGAGATGCCATGACAGGACACATGCGTCGGAGGTGCAGCAGAACAGGACACAGCTAAGAGCAGAGAACATGACAGGACACATGAGCTGGAGGTGCAGCAGAACAGGACACAGCTCAGAGGAGAGACCATGACAGGACACATGAGCTGAAGGTGCAGCAGAACAGGACACAGCTAAGTGGAGAGACCATGACAGGACACATGAACTGGAGGGGCAGCAGAACAGGACACGGCTCAAAGGAGAGACCATGACAGGACACATGAGCTGGAAGTGCAGCAGAACAGGACATGGCTCAGAGGAGAGACGATGACAGGACATATGAGCTGGAGGTGCAGCAGAACAGGACACAGCTCAGAGGAGAGACCATGACAGGACACATGAGCCGGAGGTGGAGCAGAGCAGAACACAGCTCAGAGGAGAGACCATGACAGGACACATGAGCTGGAGGTGAAGCAGAGCAGGACACAGCTCAGAGGAGAGACCATGACAGGACACATGAGCTGGAGGTGCAGCAGAACAGGGCACAGCTCAGAGGAGAGACCATGACAGGACACATGAGCTGGAGGTGCAGCAGAACAGGACACAGCTCAGAGGAGAGACCATGATAGGACACATGAGCTGGAGGTGCAGCAGCACAGGATACGGCTCAGAGCAGAGACCATGACAGGACACATGAGCTGGAGGTGCAGCAGAACAGGACACAGCTCAGAGGAGAGAGCATGACAGGACACATGAGCTGGAGGTGCAGCAGAGTAGGACATGGCTCAGAGGAGAGACCATGGCAGGACACATGAGCTGGAGGTGCAGCAGAACAGGACACAGCTCAAAGGAGAGAACATGACAGGACACATGAGCTGGAGGTGCAGCAGCACAGGACACGGCTCAGAGGAGAGACCATGACAGGACACATGAGCTGGAGGTGCAGCAGAACAGGACACAGCTCAGAGGAGAGAACATGACAGGACACATGAGCCGGAGGTGCAGCAGAACAGGACACAGCTCAGAGGAGAGAACATGACAGGACACATGAGCTGGAGGCGCAGCAGAACAGGACACAGCTCAGAGGAGGGAACATGACAGGACACATGAGCTGGAGGTGCAGCAGAACAGGACACGGCTCAGAGCAGAGACCATGACAGGACACATGAGCTGGAGGTGCAGCAGAACAGGACACAGCTCAGAGGAGAGACCATGACAGGACACATGAGCTGGAGGTGCAGCAGAGTAGGACATGGCTCAGAGGAGAGACCATGACAGGACACATGAGCTGGAGGTGGAGCAGAACAGGACACAGCTCAGAGGAGAGACCATGACAGGACACATGAGCTGGAGCTGCACAGAACAGGACACAGCTCAGAGGAGAGACCATGACAGGACACATGAGCTGGAGGTGCAGCAGAACAGGACACAGCTCAGAGGAGAGACCATGACAGGACACATGAGCTGGAGGTGGAGCAGAGCAGGACACAGCTCAGAGGAGAGACCATGACAGGACACATGAGCTGGAGGTGCAACAGAACAGGACACAGCTCAGAGGAGAGAGCATGACAGGACACATGAGCTGGAGGTGAAGCAGAGCAGGACACAGCTCAGAGGAGAGACCATGACAGGACACATGAGCTGGAGGTGCAGCAGAACAGGACACAGCTCAGAGGAGAGACCATGAGAGGACACATGAGCTGGAGGTGCAGCAGAACAGGACACAGCTCAGAGGAGAGACCATGACAGGACACATGAGCCGGAGGTGGAGCAGAGCAGGACACAGCTCAGAGGAGATGCTATGACAGGACACATATGCTGGAGGTGCAGCAGAACAGGACACAGCTCAGAGGAGAGACCATGACAGGACACATGAGCTGGAGGTGGAGCAGAGCAGGACACAGCTCAGAGGAGAGACCATGACAGGACACATAAGCTAGAGGTGCAGCAGAACAGGACACAGCTCAGAGGAGAGACCATGACAGGACACATGCGCCGGAGGTGGAGCAGAACAGGACACAGCTCAGAGCAGAGACCATGACAGGACACATGAGCTGGAGGTGCAGCAGAACAGGACACAGCTCAGAGGAGAGACAATGACAGGACACATGAGCTGGAGGGGAAGCAGAACAGGACACGGCTCAAAGGAGAGACCATGACAGGACACATGAGCTGGAAGTGCAGCAGAACAGGACATGGCTCAGAGGAGAGACGATGACAGGACACATGAGCTGGAGGTGCAGCAGAACAGGACACAGCTCAGAGGAGAGACCATGACAGGACACATGAGTCGGAGGTGGAGCAGAGCAGAACACAGCTCAGAGGAGAGACCATGACAGGACACATGAGCTGGAGGTGAAGCAGAGCAGGACACAGCTCAGAGGAGAGACCATGACAGGACACATGAGCTGGAGGTGCAGCAGAGCAGGACACAGCTCAGAGGAGAGACCATGACAGGACACATGAGCTGGAGGTGCAGCAGAACAGGACACAGCTCAGAGGAGAGACCATGATAGGACACATGAGCTGGAGGTGCAGCAGCACAGGACACGGCTCAGAGCAGAGACCATGACAGGACACATGAACTGGAGGTGCAGCAGAACAGGACACAGCTCAGAGGAGAGAACATGACAAGGCACATATGCTGGAGGTGCAGCAGAGTAGGACATGGCTCAGAGGAGAGACCATGGCAGGACACATGAGCTGGAGGTGCAGCAGAACAGGACACAGCTCAGAGGAGAGAACATGACAAGACACATAAGCTAGCGTGCAGCAGAGTAGGACATGGCTCAGAGGAGAGACCATGACAGGACACATGAGCTGGAGGTGCAGCAGAACAGGACACAGCTAAGAGGAGAGACCATGATAGGACACATGAGCTGGAGGTGCAGCAGAACAGGACACAGCTCAGAGGAGAGACCATGACAGGACACATGAGCCGGAGGTGGAGCAGAGCAGGACACAGCTCAGAGGAGAGACCATGACAGGACACATATGCTGGAGGTGCAGCAGAACAGGACACAGCTCAGAGAAGAGACCATGACAGGACACATAAGCTGGAGGTGCAGCAGAACAGGACACAGCTCAGAGGAGAGACCATGACAGGACACATGTGCCGGAGGTGGAGCAGAACAGGACACAGCTCAGAGCAGAGACCATGACAGGACACATGAGCTGGAGGTGCAGCAGAACAGGACACAGCTCAGAGGAGAGACCATGACAGGACACATGAGCTGAAGGTGCAGCAGAACAGGACACAGCTAAGTGGAGAGACCATGACAGGACACATGAACTGGAGGGGCAGCAGAACAGTACACGGCTCAAAGGAGAGACCATGACAGGACACATGAGCTGGAAGTGCAGCAGAACAGGACATGGCTCAGAGGAGAGACGATGACAGGACACATGAGCTGGAAATGCAGAAGAACAGGACACAGCTCAGAGGAGAGACCATGACAGGACACATGAGCCGGAGGTGGAGCAGAGCAGAACACAGCTCAGAGGAGAGACCATGACAGGACACATGAGCTGGAGGTGAAGCAGAGCAGGACACAGCTCAGAGGAGAGACCATGACAGGACACATGAGCTGGAGGTGCAGCAGAACAGGGCACAGCTCAGAGGAGAGACCATGACAGGACACATGAGCTGGAGGTGCAGCAGAACAGGACACAGCTCAGAGGAGAGACCATGATAGGACACATGAGCTGGAGGTGCAGCAGCACAGGATTCGGCTCAGAGCAGAGACCATGACAGGACACATGAGCTGGAGGTGCAGCAGAACAGGACACAGCTCAGAGGAGAGAACATGACAGGACACATGAGCTGGAGGTGCAGCAGTGTAGGACATGGCTCAGAGGAGAGACCATGGCAGGACACATGAGCTGGAGGTGCAGCAGAACAGGACACAGCTCAAAGGAGAGAACATGACAGGACACATGAGCTGGAGGTGCAGCAGCACAGGACACGGCTCAGAGCAGAGACCATGACAGGACACATGAGCTGGAGGTGGAGCAGAGCAGGACACAGCTCAGAGGAGAGACCATGACAGGACACATGAGCCGGAGGTGGAGCAGAGCAGGACACAGCTCAGAGGAGAGACCATGACAGGACACATAAGCTGGAGGTGCAGCAGAACAGGACACAGCTCAGAGGAGAGACCATGACAGGACACATGCGCCGGAGGTGCAGCAGAACAGGACACAGCTAAGAGGAGATACCATGACAGGACACATGAGCTGGAGGTGCAGCAGAACAGGACACGGCTCAAAGGAGAGACCATGACAGGACACATCTCTCCAGCGACAGTACCTAACACTGGTTGCAGAGAGCACAGAGCACAGCAGTGTGAGGTCTGATTACACATCTCTCCAGCGACAATACATAACACTGGCTGCAGAGAGCACAGAGCACAGCAGTGTGAGGTCTGATTACACATCTCTCCAGGGACAATACATAACACTGGCTGCAGAGAGCACAGAGCACAGCAGTGTGAGGTCTGATTACACACCTTTCCAGGGACTATACATAACACTGGCTGCAGAGAGCACAGAGCACAGCAGTGTGAGGTCTGATTACACACCTTTCCAGGGACTATACATAACACTGGCTGCAGAGAGCACAGAGCACAGCAGTGTGAGGTCTGATTACACATCTCTCCAGGGACTATACATAACACGGGCTGCAGTGGGCACAGAGCACAGCAGTGTGAGAGATGATTACAGATCTCTCCAGGGGCAATACATAACACTGGCTACAGAGAGCACAGAGCACAGCAGTGTGAGGTCTGATTACACATCTCTGCAGGGACAATACATAACACTGGCTGCAGAGAGCACAAAGCACAGCAGTGTGAGGTCTGATTACACCTCTATCCATGGACAATACATACCACTGGCTCCAGAGAGCACAGAGCACAGCAGTGTGAGGTCTGATTACACATCTCTCCAGGAACAATACATAACACTGGCTGCAGAGAGCACAAAGCACAGCAGTGTGAGGTCTGATTACACCTCTATCCATGGACAATACATAACACTGGCTGCAGAGAGCACAGAGCACAGCAGTGTGAGGTCTGATTACACATCTCTCCAGGGACAATAAATAACACTGGCTGCAGAGAGCACAAAGCACAGCAGTGTGAGGTCTGATTACACCTCTATCCATGGACAATACATAACACTGGCTGCAGAGAGCACAGAGCACAGCAGTGTGAGGTCTGATTACACATCTCTCCAGGGACAATAAATAACACTGGCTGCAGAGAGCACAGAGCACAGCAGTGTGAGATCTGATTACACATCTCTCCAGGGACACTACATAACACTGGCTGCACAGAGCACAGCAGTGTGAGGTCTGATTACACATCTCTCCAGGGACAATACATAACACTGGCTGCAGAGAGCACAGAGCACAGCAGTGTGAGGTCTAATTACACATCTCTCCAGGAACAATACATAACACTGGCTGCAGAGAGCACAGAGCACAGCAGTGTGAGGTCTGATTACACCTCTATCCATGGACAATACATAACACTGGCTGCAGAGAGCACAGAGCACAGCAGTGTGAGGTCTGATTACACATCACTCCAGGGACAATACATAACACTGGCTGCAGAGAGCACAGAGCACAGCAGTGTGAGGTCTGATTACACATCTCTCCAAGGACAATACATAACACTGGCTGCAGAGAGCACAGAGCACAGCAGTGTGAGGTCTGATTACACATCACTCCAGGGACAATACATAACACTGGCTGCAGAGAGCACAGAGCACAGCATTGTCAGGTCTGATTACATATCTCTCCAGGGACAATACATAACACTGGCTGCAGAGAGCACAGAGCACAGAGCACAGCAGTGTGAGGTCTGATTACACATCTCTCTATGTACAACACATAACACTGGCTTTAGAGATCACAGAGCACAGCAGTGTGAGGTCTGATTACACATCTCTCCCGGGACTATACATAACACTGACTGTAGAGAGCACAGAGCACAGCAGTGTGAGGTCTGATTACACATCTCTCCAGGGACAATACATAACACTGGCTGCGGAGAGCACAGAGCACAGCAGTGTGAGGTATGATCACGCATCTCTCCAGGGACAATACATAACACTGGCTGCAGAGAGCACAGAGCATAGCAGTGTGAGGTCTGATTACACATCTCTCCAGGGACAGTACATAACACTGGCTGCAGAGAGCACAGAGCACAGCAGTGTGAGGTCTGATTACACATCTCTCCAGGGACTATACATAACACTGTCTGCAGAGAGCACAGAGCACAGCAGTGTGAGGTCTGATTACACATCTCTCCAGGGACAATACATAACACTGGCTGCAGAGAGCACAGAGCACAGCAGTGTGAGGAATGATTACACATCTCTCCAGGGACAATACATAACACTGGCTGCAGAGAGCACAGAGCACAGCAGTGTGAGGAATGATTACACATCTCTCCAGGTACAATACCTAACACTGGCTGCAGAGAGCACAGAGCACAGCAGTGTGAGGTCTGATTACACATCTCTCCAGGGACAATACATAACACTGGCTGCAGAGAGCACAGAGCACAGCAGTGTGAGGAATGATTACACATCTCTCCAGGTACAGTGCCGCCTTCCTCTGTAGGGTAACAACCTGTGATGATTCCAGACCGTAGTATATGCAAGGCCAACTAATTATTGTTTTTATAGACACTCCCTGAATGCACAGGTATTTGGAGGTGAGTTACAGTCCATACAACCTCCGGTATGGCCACCACTCGCTCACAACCCTGAAAGGCTGAAAGTCCCCTTTCACTAGCCTCAGTGAAACATAGTCCTATCAGCACAGTAGACTGCCGCCAGCTTCTCCTCTGATGTAACAGGATGATGTCAGGTCCGGAGCCTCGAGGGGATCCAAAGATCGAGAGAAAAGAGCAACACAGGTTACAGACAATCAGCACACACAATGGATATATATATATACAGTCTATACAAGTGTAGGACTACAAGTATCAGCAGTCAGTGAGTTAGTTACCTTGTGCTGGTCAATGGACATGGATGCCTGCACTTAGTGATTCTCCCAGGGTAAAACCATGGACACAAGGGGCGCCCCGATTATATCAGGTGCAGGCGCACCCCTTCACACCCGCAGGAGGGCTATAGGAACCCTCCTATCTTGGATCAGAACTAGGACCTTGGAGGAGTTCTAGCTTCTCAATGGGAAGTCAGGGATCTGGTCTCATGACCACTTACTATGGTCCCACTGAGAGTTATTAATATCTCTGTGTCCAAGGACGCTGGACAAATGGAGACGCAGGAATGTGTGACCCCGGATATCCCCATTCCAAATATACACTGTACCAGGGCTGGGATGGATCATTACCCCATAACTGACATATTGGGCATATGAGCTCATGGGTTCTTATGATACTTTGTCAAGGACTTGTACTATGGAGGGGTTAAATGATAGCGACCCCCTAAGGAGACCCTGTAGTCATGATAACGCGAGGGGGAAGTGAGGGACACTCATGAGCTAGACTAAACCTGGCATGTGCCCCTCTTGTATATTCCTACACTCCATCACACACCCCACCACCGGGGGGCAGCGCTGTCCTACATATTTCTAGGGGTCCCTATTTTTCAGGCTTTCCTTGTATTTTGGATGTTTTCTCTCCCCTTCTGGCGATATCACGTGTTTCCGCAGGTGACAGCGCTAATAGCGATGAGTAAATGTTTGTGAGCTCCGTGCGGCCGGGATGCGGTTCCGGTGTCACATGGCATTAGCCCTGAGGGTCCAGAGACAGGCGACTAATGGCGAGACGCCAGCGCTGCGCACGGCAAGAGCGCGGAGATTACCGGAGGAATAACAAGAAGGCAGAAGAAATTGGAAGCCGCAGTCTGGAAAATGATTGCGACAGAAGGGGCGAGGGGCGCGCTCAGGGGGGAGCACTGCGCTCCGGACGCACATTAGGAGGTGACTGGAGGAAGGCGCAGAGTAATTTACTTTCATCGATGCAAGTGATGGACGACACAATGGGAAATGAAGGAGAATTACTGCGGACACAGGAGCTGACACTCTATAACCGACTCATTACTGCTCCACAGGACCAGAGCTGCCAGGAGGAGCAGTCATAGGCACAAAGGGTCCGGCAACACAGAGGATACTGAGTACACACAGTGCTAAATACAGGATAGGAGTAGTAGTGCTGTGCTGTGCTTATATATACAGGATAGGAGTAGTAGTACTGTGCTGTGCACATATATACAGGATAGGAGTAGTAGTACTGTGCTGTGCCCATATATACAGGATAGGAGTAGTAGTACTGTGCTGTGCCCATATATACAGGATAGGAGTAGTAGTACTGTGCTGTGCCCATATATACAGGATAGGAGTAGTAGTACTGTGCTGTGCCCATATATACAGGATAGGAGTAGTAGTACCGTGCTGTGCCCATATATACAGGATAGGAGTAGTAGTACTGTGCTGTGCCCATATATACAGGATAGGAGTAGTAGTTCTGTGCTGTGCCCAAATATACAGGATAGTAGTAGTAGTACTGTGCTGTGCTCATATATACAGGATAGGAGTAGTAGTACTGTGCTGTGCCCATATATACAGGATAGGAGTAGTAGTACTGTGCTGTGCCCATATATACAGGATAGGAGCAGTAGTACTGTGCTGTGCTCATATATACAGGACAGGAGTAGTAGTACTGTGCTGTACCCATATATACAGGATATGAGTAGTAATACTGTGCTGTACCCATATATACAGGATAGGAGTAGTAGTACTGTGCCCATATATACAGGATAGGAGTAGTAGTACTGTGCTGTGCCCATATATACAGGATAGGAGTAGTAGTACTGCGCTGTGCCCATATATACAGGATAGGAGTAGTAGTACTGTGCTGTGCCCATATATACAGGATAGGAGCAGTAGTACAGTGCCCATATATACAGGATAGGAGTAGTAGTACTGTGCTGTGCCCATATATACAGGATAGGAGCAGTAGTACAGTGCCCATATATATAGGATAGGAGCAGTAGTACAGTGTCCATATATACAGGATAGGAGTAGTAGTACTGTGCTGTGCCCATATATACATGATAGGAGTAGTAGTACTGTGCTGTGCCCATATATACAGGATAGGAGTAGTAGTACTGTGCTGTGCCCATATATACAGGATAGGAGTAGTAGCCTGTGCTGTGCCCATATATACAGGATAGGAGTAGTAGTACTGTGCTGTGCCCATATATACAGGATAGGAGTAGTAGTACTGTGCTGTGCCCATATATACAGGATAGGAGTAGTAGTACTGTGCTGTGCTCATATATACAGGATAGGAGTAGTAGTACTGTGCTGTGCCCATATATACAGGATAGGAGCAGTAGTACTGTGCTGTGCCCATATATACAGGATAGGAGCAGTAGTACTGTGCTGTGCCCATATATACAGAATAGGAGTAGTAGTACTGTGCTGTACCCATATATACAGGATAGGAGTAGTAGTACTGTGCTGTGCTCATATATACAGGATAGGAGTAGTAGTACTGTGCTGTGCTCATATATACAGGATAGGAGTAGTAGTACTGTGCTGTGCTCATATATACAGGATAGGAGTAGTAGTACTGTGCTGTGCTCATATATACAGGATAGGAGTAGTAGTACTGTACTGTGCCCATATATACAGGATAGGAGTAGTAGTACTGTGCTGTGCCCATATATACAGGATAGGAGTAGTAGTACTGTGCCCATATATACAGGATAGGAGCAGTAGTACAGTGCCCATATATATAGGATAGGAGCAGTAGTACAGTGCCCATATATACAGGATAGGAGTAGTAGTACTGTGCTGTGCCCATATATACAGGATAGGAGTAGTAGTACTGTGCTGTGCCCATATATACAGGATAGGAGTAGTAGTACTGTGCTGTGCTCATATATACAGGATAGGAGTAGTAGTATTGTGCCCATATATACAGGATAGGAGTAGTAGTACTGTGCTGTGCCCATATATACAGGATAGGAGTAGTAGTACTGTGCTGTGCTCATATATACAGGATAGGAGCAGTAGTACAGTGCCCATATATATAGGATAGGAGCAGTAGTACAGTGTCCATATATACAGAATAGGAGTAGTAGTACTGTGCTGTGCTCATATATACAGGATAGGAGTAGTAGTACTGTGCTGTGCTCATATATACAGGAGAGGAGTAGTGGTACTGTGCTGTGCTCATATATACAGGATAGGAGTAGTAGTACTGTGCTGTACACATATATACAGGATAGGAGTAGTAGTACTGTGCTGTGCCCATATATACAGGATAGGAGTAGTAGTACTGTGCTGTGCCCATATATATAGGATAGGAGTAGTAGTACTGTGCTGTGCCCATATATACAGGATAGGAGTAGTAGTACTGTGCCCATATATACAGGATAGGAGTAGTAGTACTGTGCTGTGCCCATATATACAGGATAGGAGTAGTAGTATTGTGCTGTTCCCATATATACAGGATAGGAGTAGTAGTACCGTGCTGTGCCCATATATACCGGATAGGGGTAGTAGTACTGTGCTGTGCCCATATATACAGGATAGGAGTAGTAGCCTGTGCTGTGCCCATATATACAGGATATGAGTAGTAGTACTGTGCTGTGCCCATATATACAGGATAGGAGTAGTAGTACTGTGCTGTGTCCATATATACAGGATACGAGTAGTAGTACTGTGCTGTGCCCATATATACAGGATAGGAGTAGTAGTTCTGTGCTGTGCCCAAATATACAGGATAGTAGTAGTAGTACTGTGCTGTGCCCATATATACAGGATAGGAGTAGTAGTACTGTGCCCATATATACAGGATAGGAGTAGTAGTACTGTGCTGTACCCATATATACAGGATAGGAGTAGTAGTACTGTGCTGTGCTCATATATACAGGACAGGAGTAGTAGTACTGTGCTGTACCCATATATACAGGATAGGAGTAGTAGTACTGTGCCCATATATACAGGATAGGAGTAGTAGTACAGTGTCCATATATACAGGATAGGAGTAGTAGTACTGTGCTGTGCCCATATATACAGGATAGGAGTAGTAGTACTGTGCTGTGCCCATATATACAGGATAGGAGTAGTAGTACCGTGCTGTGCCCATATATACCGGATAGGGGTAGTAGTACTGTGCTGTGCCCATATATACAGGATAGGAGTAGTAGCCTGTGCTGTGCCCATATATACAGGATATGAGTAGTAGTACTGTGCTGTGCCCATATATACAGGATAGGAGTAGTAGTTCTGTGCTGTGCCCAAATATACAGGATAGTAGTAGTAGTACTGTGCTGTGCCCATATATACAGGATAGGAGTAGTAGTACTGTGCCCATATATACAGGATAGGAGTAGTAGTACTGTGCTGTACCCATATATACAGGATAGGAGTAGTAATACTGTGCTATGCTCATATATACAGGACAGGAGTAGTAGTACTGTGCTGTACCCATATATACAGGATAGGAGTAGTAGTACTGTGCCCATATATACAGGATAGGAGTAGTAGTACTGTGCTGTACCCATATATACAGGATAGGAGTAGTAGTACTGTGCTGTGCCCATATATACAGGATAGGAGTAGTAGTACTGCGCTGTGCTCATATATACAGGACAGGAGTAGTAGTACTGTGCTGTACCCATATATACAGGATAGGAGTAGTAGTACTGTGCCCATATATACAGGATAGGAGTAGTAGTACTGTGCTGTACCCATATATACAGGATAGGAGTAGTAGTACTGTGCTGTGCCCATATATACAGGATAGGAGTAGTAGTACTGCGCTGTGCCCATATATACAGGATAGGAGTAGTAGTACTGTGCTGTGCCCATATATACAGGATAGGAGCAGTAGTACAGTGCCCATATATACAGGATAGGAGTAGTAGTACAGTGCCCATATATACAGGATAGGAGCAGTAGTACAGTGCCCATATATATAGGATAGGAGCAGTAGTACAGTGTCCATATATACAGCATAGGAGTAGTAGTACTGTGCTGTGCTCATATATACAGGATAGGAGTAGTAGTACTGTGCTGTGCTCATATATACAGGATAGGAGTAGTAGTACTGTACTGTGCCCATATATACAGGATAGGAGTAGTAGTATTGTGCTGTGCCCATATATACAGGATAGGAGTAGTAGCCTGTGCTGTGCCCATATATACAGGATAGGAGTAGTAGTACTGTGCCGTGTCCATATATACAGCATAGGAGTAGTAGTACTGTGCTGTGTCCATATATACAGGATAGGAGTAGTAGTACTGTGCTGTGCCCATATATACAGGATAGGAGTAGTAGTACTGTGCTGTGCCCATATATACAGGATAGGAGTAGTAGTACCGTGCTGTGCCCATATATACCGGATAGGGGTATTAGTACTGTGCTGTGCCCATATATACAGGATAGGAGTAGTAGTACTGTGCTGTGCTCATATATACAGGATAGGAGTAGTAGTACTGTGCTGTGTCCATATATACAGGATAGGAGTAGTAGTACTGTGCGGTGCCCATATATACAGGATAGGAGTAGTAGTTCTGTGCTGTGCCCATATATACAGGATAGTAGTAGTAGTACTGTGCTGTGTCCATGTATACAGGATAGGAGTAGCAGTACTGTGCTGTGCCCATATATACAGGATAGGAGTAGTAGTACTGTGCTCATATATACAGGATAGGAGTAGTAGTACTGTGCTGTACCCATATATACAGGATAGGAGTAGTAGTACTGTGCTGTACCCATATATACAGGATAGGAGTAGTAGTACTGTGCTGTGCCCATATATACAGAATAGGAGTAGTAGTACTGTGCTGTGCCCATATATACAGGATAGGAGTAGTGGTACTATACTGTGCCCATATATACAGGATAGGAGTAGTAGTACTGTGCTGTGTCCGTGTATACAGGATAGGAGTAGTAGTACTGTGCCCACATATACAGGATAGGAGTAGTAGTGTCCCATGCCCATATATACAGGATAAGAGTAGTAGTTCTGGGAACTCATCATAAAACCCATTTGACTCTTTTGGCTCTGCATGAGATTGTAGTGGATGGAGAGAGAGGGAATCAAGATTAGTTTAAGCAGTGGCAGCTCCAACACAGCTTGTCCATCATGTATAAACACATGAAGCCCTGTACAAGAGCTTACAATCTATGAGGAGGAGGAGACACAGGAGGTGACAGTGCTTGTACAATGGACACAAGAGCTTACAATCTATGAGGAGGAGGGGACACAGGAGGTGACAGTGCTTGTACAATGGTCACAAGAGCTTACAATCTATGAGGAGGAGGGGACAGGAGGTGACAGTGCTTGAACAATGGTCACAGGAGCTTACAATCTATGAGGAGGAGGACACAGGAGGTGACAGTGCTTGTACAATGGTCACTGGAGCTTACAATCTATGAGGAGGAGGAGGACACAGGATGTGACAGTGCTTGTACAATGGTCACAAGAGCTTACAATCTATGAGGAGGAAGGGGACACAGGAGGTTACAGTGCTTGTACAATGGTCACAGGAGCTTACAACCTATGAGGAGGAGGAGGACACAGGAGGTGACAGTGCTTGTACAATGGTCACAGGAGCTAACAATCTATGATTAGGAGGGGACACAGGAGGTGACAGTGCTTGTACAATGGTCACAGGAGCTTACAATCTATGAGGAGGAGGAGGACACAGGAGGTGACAGTGCTGGTACAATGGTCACAGGAGCTTAGAATCTATGAGGAGGAGGGGACAGGAGGTGACAGTGCTTGTACAATGGTCACAAGAGCTTCCAATGTATGAGGAGGAGGGGACACAGGAGGTGACAGTGCTTGTACAATGGACACAGGAGCTTACAATCTATGAGGAGGCACAGGAGGTGACCGTGCTTGTACAATGGTCACAAGAGCTTACAATCTATGAGGACTAGGGACACAGGAGGTGACAGTGCTTGTACAATGGTCACAGGAGCTAACAATCTATGAGGAGGAGGAGACACAGGAGGTGACAGTGCTTGTACAATGGACACAAGAGCTTACAATCTATGAGGAGGAGGAGACACAGGAGGTGACAGTGCTTGTACAATGGACACAAGAGCTTACAATCTATGAGGAGGAGGGGACACAGGAGGTGACAGCGCTTGTACAATGGACACAAGAGCTTACAATCTATGAGGAGGAGGGGACACAGGAGGTGACAGCGCTTATACAATGGTCACTGGAGCTTACAATCTATGAGGAGGAGGGGACACAGGAGGTGACAGTGCTTGTACAATGGTCACAGGAGCTTACAATCTATGAGGTGGAGGATGACACAGGAGGTGACAGTGCTTGTACAATGGTCACACAGCTTACAATCTATGAGGAGGAGACACAGGAGGTGACAGTGCTTGTACAATGGTCAAAGGAGCTTACAATCTATGAGGAGGAGGGGACACAGGATGTGACAGTGCTTGTACAATGGTAACAGGAACTTACAATCTATAAGGAGGAGGGGACAGGAGGTGACAGTGCTTGTACAATGGTCACAGGAGCTTACAATCTATGAGGAGGAGGAGGACACAGGAGGTGACAGTGCTTGTACAATGGTCACAAGAGCTTACAATCTATGAGGAGGAGGAGACACAGGAGGTGACAGTGCTTGTACAATGGTCACAGGAGCTTACAATCTATGAGGAGGAGGGGACACAGGAGGGGACAGTGCTTGTACAATGGTCACAGGAGCTTACAATCTATGAGGAGGAGGAGACACAGGAGGTGACAGTGCTTGTACAATGGTCACAGGAGCTTACAATCTATGAGGAGGAGAGGACACAGGAGGTGACAGTGCTTGTACAATGGTCACAGAGCTTACAATCTATGAGGAGGAGGAGACACAGGAGGTGACAGTGCTTGTACAATGGTCACAGGAGCTTACAATCTATGAGGAGGAGGGGACAGGGAGTGACAGTGCTTGTACAATGGTCACAGGAGCTTACAATCTATGAGGAGGAGGAGACACAGGAGGTGACAGTGCTTGTACAATGGTCACAGGAGCTTACAATCTATGATTAGGAGTAGCCACAGGAGGTGACAGTGCTTATACAATGGTCACAGGAGCTTACAATCTATGATTAGGAGTAGCCACAGGAGCTGATCCGTGGTTTTATCCTCAGGACAGGATGCATCAGTGATGCAGCTTCGGGACCCCCGATCCACCATCCACCCTGTTCCACTGCTGCTTTATCCTTGGCCTCTTCTCCTGCCGCCCCTATGACACATCTTCCTGGCAGGGAGCGGCCGCTATGGGTGATTACAGCTGCAGACGCAGCACATATACGATTACTATAATCCTATTTACACTGCGTTCTGCGTATGATTTATGGATCTCATCTCGTCTTATTCTCGCTCATTAAAATCCAATCAATTATTTACAGTTTGTATTTGTGGAAATGCAGCGGTGCAGGATCCGCTGATGGATCGTCCCGCAACCAGGACGCACAAGATCCGGCGGGAGATGGACTGGGAAATGGCGCAATGTCAGGATGAGGCTAAGCACAAGAGGAGCTGCAGAGGCATGTGATATAGAGGGGCTCTGGGGGAGACACTACTAACTTTTCATCAGCCAAAAAATCTATAAAACGTAAAATGTTTATGTAACTATCAAACCAATAATAGCATTAACCCTTGTATTCTATAGTATAGTGATTGTATAATCTGTATGTAGTGATCTCCCCCTAGTGGTGGTGTATAATGTGTATGTAGTGATCTCCTCCTAGTGGTGGTATATAATGTGTATGTAGTGATCTCCTCCTAGTGGTGGTGTATAATGTGTATGTAGTGATCTCCCCCTAGTGGTGGTGTATAATCTGTATGTAGTGATCTCCTCCTAGTGGTGGTGTATAATGTGTATGTAGTGATCTCCTCCTAGTGGTGGTGTATAATCTGTATGTAGTGAGCTCCCCTAGCGGTGGTGTATAATGTGTATGTAGTGATCTCCCCCTAGTGGTGGTGTATAATGTGTATGTAGTGATCTCCCCCTAGTGGTGGTGTATAATGTGTATGTAGTGATCTCCCCCTAGTGGTGGTGTATAATGTGTATGTAGTGATCTCCTCCTAGTGGTGGTGTATAATGTGTATGTAGTGATCTCCCCCTAGTGGTGGTGTATAATGTGTATGTAGTGATCTCCCCCTAGTGGTGGTGTATAGTCTGTATGTAGTGATCTCCTCCTAGTGGTGGTGTATAATCTGTATGTAGTGATCTCCTCCTAGTGGTGGTGTATAATGTGTATGTAGTGATCTCCTCCTAGTGGTGGTGTATAATGTGTATGTAGTGATCTCCTCCTAGTGGTGGTGTATATTCTGTATGTAGTGATCTCCCCCTAGTGGTGGTGTATAATGTGTATGTAGTGATCTCCCCCTAGTGGTGGTGTATAATCTGTATGTAGTGATCTCCTCCTAGTGGTGGTGTATAATCTGTATGTAGTGATCTCCCCCTAGTGGTGGTGTATAATGTGTATGTAGTGATCTCCCCCTAGTGGTGGTGTATAGTCTGTATGTAGTGATCTCCTCCTAGTGGTGGTGTATAATGTGTATGTAGTGATCTCCTCCTAGTGGTGGTGTATAATGTGTATGTAGTGATCTCCCCCTAGTGGTGGTGTATAATGTGTATGTAGTGATCTCCTCCTAGTGGTGGTGTATAATCTGTATGTAGTGATCTCCTCCTAGTGGTGGTGTATAATGTGTATGTAGTGATCTCCTCCTAGTGGTGGTGTATAATCTGTATGTAGTGATCTCCCCCTAGTGGTGGTGTATAATGTGTATGTAGTGATCTCCCCCTAGTGGTGGTGTATAATGTGTATGTAGTGATCTCCCCCTAGTGGTGGTGTATAATGTGTATGTAGTGATCTCCTCCTAGTGGTGGTGTATAATGTGTATGTAGTGATCTCCCCCTAGTGGTGGTGTATAATCTGTATGTAGTGAGCTCCCCCTAGTGGTGGTGTATAATGTGTATGTAGTGATCTCCCCCTAGTGGTGGTGTATAATCTGTATGTAGTGATCTCCTCCTAGTGGTGGTGTATAATGTGTATGTAGTGATCTCCCCCTAGTGGTGGTGTATAATGTGTATGTAGTGATCTCCCCCTAGTGGTGGTGTATAATGTGTATGTAGTGATCTCCTCCTAGTGGTGGTGTATAATGTGTATGTAGTGATCTCCCCCTAGTGGTGGTGTATAATCTGTATGTAGTGAGCTCCCCCTAGTGGTGGTGTATAATGTGTATGTAGTGATCTCCCCCTAGTGGTGGTGTATAATCTGTATGTAGTGATCTCCTCCTAGTGGTGGTGTATAATCTGTATGTAGTGAGCTCCCCCTAGTGGTGGTGTATAATCTGTATGTAGTGATCTCCCCCTAGTGGTGGTGTATAATGTGTATGTAGTGATCTCCCCCTAGTGGTGGTGTATAATCTGTATGTAGTGATCTCCTCCTAGTGGTGGTGTATAATGTGTATGTAGTGATCTCCCCCTAGTGGTGGTGTATAATGTGTATGTAGTGATCTCCCCCTAGTGGTGGTGTATAATGTGTATGTAGTGATCTCCTCCTAGTGGTGGTGTATAATCTGTATGTAGTGATCTCCTCCTAGTGGTGATGTATAATGTGTATGTAGTGATCTCCTCCTAGTGGTGGTGTATAATGTGTATGTAGTGATCTCCCCCTAGTGGTGGTGTATAATCTGTATGTAGTGATCTCCCCCTAGTGGTGGTGTATAATGTGTATGTAGTGATCTCCCCCTAGTGGTGGTGTATAATGTGTATGTAGTGATCTCCTCCTAGTGGTGGTGTATAATCTGTATGTAGTGAGCTCCCCCTAGTGGTGGTGTATAATGTGTATGTAGTGATCTCCTCCTAGTGGTGGTGTATAATCTGTATGTAGTGATCTCCCCCCTAGTGGTGGTGTATAATGTGTATGTAGTGATCTCCCCCTAGTGGTGGTGTATAATGTGTATGTAGTGAGCTCCTCCTAGTGGTGGTGTATAATGTGTATGTAGTGATCTCCTCCTAGTGGTGGTGTATAATGTGTATGTAGTGATCTCCCCCTAGTGGTGGTGTATAATGTGTATGTAGTGATCTCCCCCTAGTGGTGGTGTATAATCTGTATGTAGTGATCTCCCCCTAGTGGTGGTGTGTAATGTGTATGTAGTGAGCTCCTCCTAGTGGTGGTGTATAATGTGTATGTAGTGATCTCCCCCTAGTGGTGGTGTATAATGTGTATGTAGTGATCTCCCCCTAGTGGTGGTGTATAATCTGTATGTAGTGATCTCCCCCTAGTGGTGGTGTATAATGTGTATGTAGTGATCTCCCCCTAGTGGTGGTGTATAATCTGTATGTAGTGATCTCCTCCTAGTGGTGATGTATAATGTGTATGTAGTGATCTCCCCCTAGTGGTGGTGTATAATCTGTATGTAGTGATCTCCTCCTAGTGGTGGTGTATAATGTGTATGTAGTGATCTCCCCCTAGTGGTGGTGTATAATGTGTATGTAGTGATCTCCTCCTAGTGGTGGTGTATAATCTGTATGTAGTGATCTCCCCCTAGTGGTGGTGTATAATCTGTATGTAGTGATCTCCCCCTAGTGGTGGTGTATAATCTGTATGTAGTGATCTCCCCCTAGTGGTGGTGTATAATGTGTATGTAGTGATCTCCCCCTAGTGGTGGTGTATAATGTGTATGTAGTGATCTCCTCCTAGTGGTGGTGTATAATCTGTATGTAGTGATCTCCTCCTAGTGGTGGTGTATAATGTGTATGTAGTGATCTCCCCCTAGTGGTGGTGTATAATCTGTATGTAGTGATCTCCTCCTAGTGGTGGTGTATAATCTGTATGTAGTGATCTCCCCCTAGTGGTGGTGTATAATCTGTATGTAGTGATCTCCTCCTAGTGGTGATGTATAATCTGTATGTAGTGATCTCCTCCTAGTGGTGGTGTATAATCTGTATGTAGTGATCTCCTCCTAGTGGTGGTGTATAATGTGTATGTAGTGATCTCCCCCTAGTGGTGGTGTATAATGTGTATGTAGTGATCTCCTCCTAGTGGTGGTGTATAATGTGTATGTAGTGCTCCCCCCTAGTGGTGGTGTATAATCTGTATGTAGTGATCTCCCCCTAGTGGTGGTGTATAATGTGTATGTAGTGAGCTCCCCCTAGTGGTGGTGTATAATGTGTATGTAGTGATCTCCTCCTAGTGGTGGTGTATAATGTGTATGTAGTGATCTCCCCCTAGTGGTGGTGTATAATGTGTATGTAGTGATCTCCCCCTAGTGGTGGTGTATAATTTGTATGTAGTGATCTCCCCCTAGTGGTGGTGTATAATGTGTATGTAGTGATCTCCCCCTAGTGGTGGTGTATAATTTGTATGTAGTGATCTCCCCCTAGTGGTGGTGTATAATCTGTATGCAGTGATCTCCTCCTAGTGGTGGTGTATAATCTGTATGTAGTGATCTCCCCCTAGTGGTGGTGTATAATCTGTATGTAGTGATCTCCCCCTAGTGGTGGTGTATAATGTGTATGCAGTGATCTCCTCCTAGTGGTGGTGTATAATCTGTATGTAGTGATCTCCCCCTAGTGGTGGTGTATAATCTGTATGTAGTGATCTCCCCCTAGTGGTGGTGTATAATCTGTATGTAGTGATCTCCCCCTAGTGGTGGTGTATAATGTGTATGTAGTGATCTCCCCCTAGTGGTGGTGTATAATGTGTATGTAGTGATCTCCCCCTAGTGGTGGTGTATAATGTGTATGTAGTGATCTCCCCCTAGTGGTGGTGTATAATCTGTATGCAGTGATCTCCTCCTAGTGGTGGTGTATAATCTGTATGTAGTGATCTCCCCCTAGTGGTGGTGTATAATGTGTATGCAGTGATCTCCTCCTAGTGGTGGTGTATAATCTGTATGTAGTGATCTCCCCCTAGTGGTGGTGTATAATGTGTATGTAGTGATCTCCCCCTAGTGGTGGTGTATAATGTGTATGTAGTGATCTCCCCCTAGTGGTGGTGTATAATGTGTATGTAGTGATCTCCTCCTAGTGGTGGTGTATAATGTGTATGTAGTGAGCTCCTCCTAGTGGTGGTGTATAATCTGTATGTAGTGATCTCCCCCTAGTGGTGGTGTATAATGTGTATGTAGTGATCTCCTCCTGGTGGTGGTGTATAATGTGTATGTAGTGATCTCCTCCTAGTGGTGGTGCATAATGTGTATGTAGTGATCTACTCCTAGTGGTGGTGTATAATGTGTATGTAGTGATCTCCTCCTAGTGGTGGTGTATAATCTGTATGTAGTGATCTCCCCCTAGTGGTGGTGTATAATGTGTATGTAGTGATCTCCCCCTAGTGGTGGTGTATAATCTGTATGTAGTGATCTCCCCCTAGTGGTGGTGTATAATGTGTATGTAGTGATCTCCCCCTAGTGGTGGTGTATAATGTGTATGTAGTGATCTCCCCCTAGTGGTGGTGTATAATGTGTATGTAGTGATCTCCCCCTAGTGGTGGTGTATAATGTGTATGTAGTGATCTCCCCCTAGTGGTGGTGTATAATGTGTATGTAGTGATCTCCTCCTAGTGGTGGTGTATAATGTGTATGTAGTGATCTCCTCCTAGTGGTGGTGTATAATCTGTATGTAGTGATCTCCTCCTAGTGGTGGTGTATAATGTGTATGTAGTGATCTCCTCCTAGTGGTGGTGTATAATGTGTATGTAGTGATCTCCTCCTAGTGGTGGTGTATAATGTGTATGTAGTGATCTCCTCCTAGTGGTGGTGTATAATCTGTATGTAGTGATCTCCTCCTAGTGGTGGTGTATAATGTGTATGTAGTGATCTCCTCCTAGTGGTGGTGTATAATGTGTATGTAGTGATCTCCTCCTAGTGGTGGTGTATAATGTGTATGTAGTGATCTCCACCTAGTGGTGATGTATAATCTATATGTAGTGATCTCCTCCTAGTGGTGATGTATAATGTGTATGTAGTGATCTCCCCCTAGTGGTGGTGTATAATGTGTATGTAGTGATCTCCTCCTAGTGGTGGTGTATAATCTGTATGTAGTGATCTCCTCCTAGTGGTGGTGTATAATGTGTATGTAGTGATCTCCCCCTAGTGGTGGTGTATAATGTGTATGTAGTGATCTCCCCCTAGTGGTGGTGTATAATGTGTATGTAGTGACCTCCTCCTAGTGGTGGTGTATAATCTGTATGTAGTGACCTCCTCCTAGTGGTGGTGTATAATGTGTATGTAGTGATCTCCCCCTAGTGGTGGTGTATAATGTGTATGTAGTGATCTCCCCCTAGTGGTGGTGTATAATCTGTATGTAGTGATCTCCCCCTAGTGGTGGTGTATAATGTGTATGTAGTGATCTCCTCCTAGTGGTGGTGTATAATGTGTATGTAGTGATCTCCCCCTAGTGGTGGTGTATAATGTGTATGTAGTGATCTCCCCCTAGTGGTGGTGTATAATCTGTATGTAGTGATCTCCCCCTAGTGGTGGTGTATAATGTGTATGTAGTGATCTCCCCCTAGTGGTGGTGTATAATCTGTATGTAGTGATCTCCCCCTAGTGGTGGTGTATAATGTGTATGTAGTGATCTCCCCCTAGTGGTGGTGTATAATCTGTATGTAGTGATCTCCCCCTAGTGGTGGTGTATAATCTGTATGTAGTGATCTCCCCCTAGTGGTGGTGTATAATGTGTATGTAGTGATCTCCCCCTAGTGGTGGTGTATAATCTGTATGTAGTGATCTCCCCCTAGTGGTGGTGTATAATGTGTATGTAGTGATCTCCCCCTAGTGGTGGTGTATAATCTGTATGTAGTGATCTCCCCCTAGTGGTGGTGTATAATCTGTATGTAGTGATCTCCCCCTAGTGGTGGTGTATAATGTGTATGTAGTGAGCTCCCCCTAGTGGTGGTGTATAATGTGTATGTAGTGAGCTCCCCCTAGTGGTGGTGTATAATCTGTATGTAGTGATCTCCCCCTAGTGGTGGTGTATAATCTGTATGTAGTGATCTCCTCCTAGTGGTGGTGTATAATCTGTATGTAGTGATCTCCCCCTAGTGGTGGTGTATAATGTGTATGTAGTGATCTCCCCCTAGTGGTGATGTATAATCTGTATGTAGTGATCTCCCCCTAGTGGTGATGTATAATCTGTATGTAGTGATCTCCCCCTAGTGGTGGTGTATAATCTGTATGTAGTGATCTCCTCCTAGTGGTGGTGTATAATGTGTATGTAGTGATCTCCCCCTAGTGGTGGTGTATAATGTGTATGTAGTGATCTCCCCCTAGTGGTGGTGTATAATGTGTATGTAGTGATCTCCCCCTAGTGGTGGTGTATAATGTGTATGTAGTGATCTCCCCCTAGTGGTGGTGTATAATCTGTATGTAGTGATCTCCCCCTAGTGGTGGTGTATAATGTGTATGTAGTGATCTCCTCCTAGTGGTGGTGTATAATGTGTATGTAGTGATCTCCCCCTAGTGGTGGTGTATAATCTGTATGTAGTGAGCTCCTCCTAGTGGTGGTGTATAATGTGTATGTAGTGATCTCCCCCTAGTGGTGGTGTATAATCTGTATGTAGTGATCTCCCCCTAGTGGTGATGTATAATCTGTATGTAGTGATCTCCTCCTAGTGGTGGTGTATAATGTGTATGTAGTGATCTCCCCCTAGTGGTGGTGTATAATGTGTATGTAGTGATCTCCCCCTAGTGGTGGTGTATAATGTGTATGTAGTGATCTCCCCCTAGTGGTGGTGTATAATGTGTATGTAGTGATCTCCCCCTAGTGGTGGTGTATAATGTGTATGTAGTGATCTCCCCCTAGTGGTGGTGTATAATCTGTATGTAGTGATCTCCTCCTAGTGGTGGTGTATAATGTGTATGTAGTGAGCTCCCCCTAGTGGTGGTGTATAATGTGTATGTAGTGATCTCCCCCTAGTGGTGGTGTATAATGTGTATATAGTGATCTCCCCCTAGTGGTGGTGTATAATGTGTATGTAGTGATCTCCTCCTAGTGGTAGTGTATAATCTGTATGTAGTGATCTCCCCCTAGTGGTGGTGTATAATGTGTATGTAGTGAGCTCCTCCTAGTGGTGGTGTATAATGTGTATGTAGTGACCTCCCCCTAGTGGTGGTGTATAATTTGTATGTAGTGATCTCCTCCTAGTGGTGGTGTATAATGTGTATGTAGTGATCTCCTCCTAGTGGTGGTGTATAATGTGTATGTAGTGATCTCCCCCTAGTGGTGGTGTATAATGTGTATGTAGTGATCTCCTCCTAGTGGTGGTGTATAATGTGTATGTAGTGATCTCCCTCTAGTGGTGGTGTATAATGTGTATGTAGTGATCTCCTCCTAGTGGTGGTGTATAATGTGTATGTAGTGATCTCCTCCTAGTGGTGGTGTATAATCTGTATGTAGTGATCTCCTCCTAGTGGTGGTGTATAATGTGTATGTAGTGATCTCCCCCTAGTGGTGGTGTATAATGTGTATGTAGTGATCTCCCCCTAGTGGTGGTGTATAATGTGTATGTAGTGAGCTCCCCCTAGTGGTGGTGTATAATGTGTATGTAGTGATCTCCCCCTAGTGGTGGTGTATAATGTGTATGTAGTGACCTCCCCCTAGTGGTGGTGTATAATTTGTATGTAGTGATCTCCTCCTAGTGGTGGTGTATAATCTGTATGTAGTGATCTCCCCCTAGTGGTGGTGTATAATGTGTATGTAGTGATCTCCTCCTAGTGGTGGTGTATAATGTGTATGTAGTGATCTCCCCCTAGTGGTGGTGTATAATGTGTATGTAGTGATCTCCTCCTAGTGGTGGTGTATAATGTGTATGTAGTGATCTCCCCCTAGTGATGGTGTATAATCTGTATGTAGTGATCTCCTCCTAGTGGTGGTGTATAATGTGTATGTAGTGATCTCCTCCTAGTGGTGGTGTATAATGTGTATGTAGTGATCTCCCCCTAGTGGTGGTGTATAATGTGTATGTAGTGAGCTCCCCCTAGTGGTGGTGTATAATGTGTATGTAGTGATCTCCCCCTAGTGGTGGTGTATAATGTGTATGTAGTGACCTCCCCCTAGTGGTGGTGTATAATTTGTATGTAGTGATCTCCTCCTAGTGGTGGTGTATAATGTGTATGTAGTGATCTCCCCCTAGTGGTGGTGTATAATGTGTATGTAGTGATCTCCCCCTAGTGGTGGTGTATAATGTGTATGTAGTGATCTCCCCCTAGTGGTGGTGTATAATGTGTATGTAGTGATCTCCTCCTAGTGGTGGTGTATAATGTGTATGTAGTGATCTCCCCCTAGTGGTGGTGTATAATGTGTATGTAGTGATCTCCCCCTAGTGGTGGTGTATAATCTGTATGTAGTGATCTCCTCCTAGTGGTGGTGTATAATGTGTATGTAGTGATCTCCTCCTAGTGGTGGTGTATAATGTGTATGTAGTGATCTCCTCCTAGTGGTGGTGTATAATGTGTATGTAGTGATCTCCCCCTAGTGGTGGTGTATAATGTGTATGTAGTGATCTCCCCCTAGTGGTGGTGTATAATCTGTATGTAAGGATTATTAGAAGTACAGGAATAAATATTCTATAATTGTCTCTTCTTTCATTCTCTGGACGGTGATGAATCTGGTTCTGTGCACATATTTACACTTCGGATGCCTCGCTCTTGCCCCCCGCAGTGCTGAGAAGCAGAGGCAGGAGCAGAGCCTGAGACACGGGTGACCTTGGACACGTCCTTTGTCGTTGTCTTTCACTCATCAAACAGAAGCGGGGGCAGATGAGGCGTCTGGATGTGGCGGAGCTGATATCAGGGGTAAATATTCCTCCGCAGACACTTAATTAAATATTTAAGGAGCCGCCACGTGAAAGAAAACAAACACGGGAGAAGGCGCAGTCGCCCTTGTACCTCGCCCCATCGCCCCCTTTACCCTCCTCCCGCTCATTTCTGACATTTAGAGGGACGTGGGACCCGCGGCCGGAGATGAGCATGGAGGGTCTGGGGGGCAGCAGCTCCACCGCTCAGCAGGAAGGGAATGGGAACAGTTTATTATTGTAGTCATTTCTCAAGAACTCTGCTTGTTGTCACTGATTGTCTACACTGGAACAGAATCCATGACCACAGAATATAATACCCCCTCAATTGCCCCCCATAGTATAATACCCCATCAGTCGCACCTTATAGTGTAATACCCCCTCAGTTGCCCCCTAGAGTATAATACCCCCTCCGTTTCCCCACATAGTATAATACCCCTCCAGTTGCACCTCATAGTATAATACCCCTTCAGTTGCACCCCATAGTATAATACCCCATCAGTTTCACCCCATAGTATAATACCCCCTCAGTTGCCCCTACATAGTATAATACCCCATCAGTTGCCCCACATAGTATAAATACCCCCTCGGTTGCCCCACATAGTATAAATACCCCCTCAGTTGCCCCACATAGTATAATACCCACTCAGTTGCCCCCCATAGTATAATACGCCATCAGTTGCCCCCCATAGTATAATACCCCCTCAGTTGCCCCACATAGTATAATACCCCCTCAGTTGCCCCTACATAGTGTAATACCCCCTCAGTTGCCCCACATAGTATGAATACCCCCTCAGTTGCCCCTACATAGTATAATACCCCCTCAGTTGCCCCACATAGTATAAATACCCCCTCAGTTGCCCCTACATAGTATAATACCCCCTCAGTTGCCTCACATAGTATAATACCCCCTCAGTTGCCCCACATAGTATAATACCCTCCTCAGTTGCCCCCACATTGTATATTACCCCCTCAGTTGCCCCTACATAGTATAATATCCCCTCAGTTGCCCTACCGAGAATAATACCCCCTCAGTTGCCCAACATATTTAAATACCCCCTCAGTTGCCCTACCGAGCATAATACCCCCTCAGTTGCCCAAAATATTTAAATCCCCCTTCAGTTGCCCCACATAGTATAAATACCCCCTCAGTTGCCCCTACATAGTATAATACCCCCTCAGTTGCCCTACATAGTATAATACCCCCTCAGTTGCCCCACATAGTATAATACCCTCCTCAGTTGCCCTACATAGTATAATACCCTCCTCAGTTGTCCCTACATTGGGGGTCATTTACTAAGGGCCCGATTCGCGTTTTCCCGACGTGTTACCCGAATATTTCCGATTTGCGCCGATTGTACCTGAATTGCCCCGGGATTGTGGCGCATCGGCGCCGACATGCGCGACGGAAATCGGGGGGCGTGGCCGAACGAAAACCCGACGTATTCGGAAAAACCGCCACATTTAAAAACCGAAAAAGTGTCGCTTGGGGAGCGCTTACCTTCACCTGGTCCGAGGTGGTGCATTCCGGCGCGATGAGATGACTTTCAGCGCAGCAGCGCCACCTGGTGGACGGCGGAAGAACTACATTCATAAATCCCGTCCGGACCCGAATCCAGAGCAGAGAACGCGCCGCTGGATCGCGACTGGACCGGGTAAGTAAATGTGCCCCATTGTATATTACCCCCTCAGTTGCCCCTACATAGTATAATACCCCCTTGGTTGCTCTACCGAGAATAATACCCCCTCAGTTGCCCAACATATTTAAATACCCCCTCAGTTGCCCTACCGAGCATAATACCCCCTCAGTTGCCCAAAATATTTAAATACCCCCTCAGTTGCCCCCACATAGTATAATACCCCTCTCTGAGTGCTCCTGATGTCTGGGGCCAATACTCTGAGTTACACCTAAATAACACTGATGGTTATGTTATATAGAATAGTTTCCCCTGAATCCCTTCCTCATCCGGTCCCTTCTCTTCCTCATCCGGTCCCTTCCCTTCCTCATCCGGTCCCTTCCCTTCCTCATCCAATCCCTTCCCTTCCTCATCCAATCCCTTCCCTTCCTCATCCGGTCCCTTCCCTTCCTCATCCAATCCCTTCCCTTCCTCATCCGGTCCCTTCCCTTCCTCATCCAATCCCTTCCCTTCCTCATCCAATCCCTTCCCTTCCTCATCCGGTCCCTTTCCTTCCTCATCCAATCCCTTCCCTTCCTCATCCAATCCCTTCCCTTCCTCATCCGGTCCCTTCCTCATCCAATCCCTTCCCTTCCTCATGCGGTCCCTTCCCTTCCTCATCCAATCCCTTCCCTTCCTCATCCAATCCCTTCCCTTCCTCATCCAGTCCCTTCCTCATCCAATCCCTTCCCTTCCTCATCTGGTCCCTTTCCTTCCTCATCCAATCCCTTCCCTTCCTCATCCAATCCCTTCCCTTCCTCATCCGGTCCCTTCCCTTCCTCATCCAATCCCTTCCCTTCCTCATGCGGTCCCTTCCCTTCCTCATCCAATCCCTTCCTCATCCAATCCCTTCCCTTCCTCATCCAGTCCCTTCCCTTCCTCATCCAGTCCCTTCCCTTCCTCATCCAGTCCCTTCCCTTCCTCATCCAATCCCTTCCCTTCCTCATCCAAACCCTTCCCTTCCTCATCCGGTCCCTTCCCTTCCTCATCCAATCCCTTCCCTTCCTCATCCAGTCCCTTCCCTTCCTCATCCAATCCCTTCCCTTCCTCATCCAGTCCCTTCTCTTCCTCATCCAATCCCTTCCCTTCCTCATCCGGTCCCTTCCCTTCCTCATCCAATCCCTTCCCTTCCTCATCCGGTCCCTTCCCTTCCTCATCCAATCCCTTCCCTTCCTCATCCAGTCCCTTCCCTTCCTCATCCAATCCCTTCCCTTCCTCATCCAGTCCCTTCCCTTCCTCATCCAATCCCTTCCCTTCCTCATCCGGTCCCTTTCCTTCCTCATCCAATCCCTTCCCTTCCTCATCCAATCCCTTCCCTTCCTCATCCGGTCCCTTCCCTTCCCTTCCTCATCCAATCCCTTCCCTTACTCATGCGGTCCCTTCCCTTCCTCATCCAATCCCTTCCCTTCCTCATCCAATCCCTTCCCTTCCTCATCCGGTCCCTTCCCTTCCTCATCCAATCCCTTCCCTTCCTCATCCAGTCCCTTCCCTTCCTCATCCAATCCCTTCCCTTCCTCATCCAGTCCCTTCCCTTCCTCATCCAATCCCTTCCTCATCCAGTCCCTTCCCTTCCTCATCCAATCCCTTCCCTTCCTCATCCAGTCCCTTCCCTTCCTCATCCAATCCCTTCCCTTCCTCATCCAGTCCCTTCCCTTCCTCATCCAATCCCTTCCCTTCCTCATCCGGTCCCTTTCCTTCCTCATCCAATCCCTTCCCTTCCTCATCCGGTCCCTTCCCTTCCTCATCCAATCCCTTCCCTTCCTCATCCAATCCCTTCCCTTCCTCATCCGGTCCCTTCCCTTCCTCATCCAATCCCTTCCCTTCCTCATCCGGTCCCTTCCCTTCCTCATCCAATCCCTTCCCTTCCTCATCCGGTCCCTTCCCTTCCTCATCCAATCCCTTCCCTTCCTCATCCAATCCCTTCCCTTCCTCATCCGGTCCCTTCCCTTCCTCATCCAATCCCTTCCCTTACTCATGCGGTCCCTTCCCTTCCTCATCCAATCCCTTCCCTTCCTCATCCAATCCCTTCCCTTCCTCATCCAGTCCCTTCCTCATCCAATCCCTTCCCTTCCTCATCCAATCCCTTCCCTTCCTCATCCAATCCCTTCCCTTCCTCATCCAGTCCCTTCCCTTCCTTGGTTGTACTTGATGGACAAGTGTCTTTTTTCACCCGTATAAACCATGTAACCATGTAACTAGCTCCAGTGGAAGGGTCAGGGACGTCTCCTCCGGCCATTGGCCGGTCCCCCCTCCCATCCACTTATATTCGGCAGGCTCAGGGTATTGTGGGTAATTCGTCTTCATTAGTCGCCCCCGGCCACGCGCTATGGGGGGTCAGGGGTTAATGTGTTAAGTGGAGAAATAACTTCATGTAATATTCATCTGGTTTCATCTCCGGTTATTAGTGCGGCGCGTCCACAGCTATAAATGGCGCCATAAGTGCGGGGTCACGGAGGTCATGAGGGACATCTGCAGGACATCGCTCCTCCACCTGCAGATTATTACACCACTGATCCCTCTGCAGAACATTGCTCCTCTACTGAAGATTATTACACCACTGACCTCTCTGCAGAACATTGCTCCTCTGCTGACACACATAACCATTGGAGAGGTCCTGTTCTCCGGTTACGTTGGAGCTCTGCAGGTATGTTGGACCTCTCCGGTGAAATTGACCCTTTCTGTTACTGCTAATGCACTCCGGTCCTGTTGGAGCTCTCTGGTTCTGTTGGAGCTCTCTGGTTCTGTTGGTGCTCTCTGGTTCTGTTGGAGCTCTCTGGTTCTGTTGGTGCTCTCTGGTTCTGTTGGTGCTCTCTGGTTCTGTTGGAGCTCTCCAGTTCTCTTGCCACTCCCCATTCCTGTTGGCATTCTCTGTTTTTCTTGGCGCTCTACATTCCTGTTGATGCTCTTTGGTCCTATTGGCGCTCTCCAGTTCAGTTGGCGCTCTCAGGCTCTTTTAGTGGGCTCCATTCCTGTTGGCGCACTCAGGCTCTCTTGATGCTCTCCATTCCTGTTGGCGCTCTCAGGCTCTCTTGATGCTCTCCACTTCTGTTGGCACTCTCAGGCTCTCTTGATGCTCTCCACTCCTGTTGGCGCTCTCAGGTTCTCTTGATGCTCTCCAATCCTGTTGGAACTCACCTGGTTCTGTTGGAGCTCTTCGGTCCAGTTGGCGCTCTCTGGTCCTATCGGCATTGTCTGATTCTCTCAACACTCTCCAATTCCTTTGGCGTTCTCCCGTTATGTTGGAACTCTCCGGTCCTGTTGGTGCTCCTAAGTCCTGGTGGCACTCCCCAGTCCTGTTGGCAGTCTCCAGTCCTGTTGGCGCTCTCCGATTTTCTTGACGTTCTCCAATTCTGTTGGCACTCTGGTTATCTGTTGAAACTATCCAGTCATGTTTGAGCTCTCCAGTCCTGTTGGTGATGCCAAGTCCTGGTGGAGCTCCCCAGTCCTGTTGGAGTTGCCCAGTCTTGTTGGAGTTGCCCAGTCCTGTTAGCGTTGTCCAGTCCTGTTGGCGTTTTCTGGTCCTGTTGGTGCTCTCCAGTTCTCTTGGCACTCTCCAATTCTGTTGGCGCTCTCCAATTCTCTCCAAGTCTCTTGGCACTCTCTGATTCTCTTGGTGATCTCCAGTCCTCTTGGAGCTATCCAATCCTGTGGCTCTCTGGTTCTGTTAGTGTGCCCCAGTCCTGTTGTCGCTTTCCAATTATCTCCAATTCTCTTGGCTCTCTCTAATTTTCTTGGTGATCTCTGGTCCTGTTGGTGCTCTCTGGTCCTGTGGGTACTCTCCAATTCTCTCCAATTCTCTTGGCTCTCTCTGGATCTCTTGGTGATCTCTGGTCCTGTTCAAGCTCCCTGGTCCCGTTGGAGTTTTCCATTCCTGTTGGTGATCCTCAGTCCGGTTTGCACTCTCCAATCCTCTTGAAGCTTTCGAGGCCTGTTGGCACTCTACGCTACTGTTGACACCGTTTGGTCCTGTTGGTGCTCCCTGTCCTGTTGGTGCTCTCCGATTCTCTTGGGACTCTCCGATTCTTTTCTCTTTCTACACCTATGTTGGAGCTCTCCAGTTTTGTTGGAGCTCTCTGGTCCTGTTGGTAATCCCTGGTCCTGTTGGTAATCCTTGGTCCTGTTGGTAATCCCTGGTCTTGTTGGTAATCCTTGGTCCTGTTGGTAATCCATGTTCCTGTTGGTGCTCCCTGGTCTTATTCATGCTCCCTGGTCCTATTGGTGCTCCATAGTCCTATTGGTGCTCCCTGGTCGTGTTGGTACTCCCCGGTCCTGTTGGCCCTTTCAGGTCCTATTGCTGCTCTCTGGTTCTGTTGGAGCTTTCTGGTACTGTTGGGGCACTCTGATCCTGTTGGTGCTCTCTGGTCCAGTTGGAGCTCTCCATTTTTCTTGGTTATATACATTTCTGTTGCTGCTCTCTAGTCCAATTGGTGCTCTCTGGTTTTCTTAGTGCTCTCTAGTCCTCTTGGCGCTCTACAATTCTCTTGGCACTCTCTGGTTCTGTTGGCGCTCTACAATTCTCTTGGCACTCTCTGGTCCTGTTGGTGCTCCCAAGTCCTGGCGGAGCTCCCCAGTCCCGTTGTTCCTCTCCAATTTTCTTGATGTTTTCCATTTCTCTTTTTTTTTTCCCCTTTTTTTACTCTCTCTGGACCTCTTGGTGATCTCTGCTCCTGTTGGAATTCTTGGGTCCTGTTGGATATCTCCAGTTGTGTTGGAGCACTCTGGTTCTGTTGCCACTTCCCAGTCCTGTTGGAGCTCCACAGTCCTGTTGGTCCTTTCTAGTTCTGTTGGAGCACTCAGGTTCAGTTGCCACTTCCCTGTCCTGTTGGCGCTCTCTGGTCCTGCTAGCGCACTCCACTCTTTTTGGTGCTTTCTGGTCCTGTTGGTATTCTTCACTTCTATTAGAGCACTCTGGTTCTGTTGCCACTTTCCAGTCCTGTTGGGGCTCTCGGGTCCTGTTGGAGCTCTTGTGTCCTGTTGGTGCTTCCAATCCTGTTGGTGCTTTCCAGTTCTGTTGGAGCACTCTGGTTCAGTTGCCACTTCCCAGTTCTGTTGGAGCACTCTTGTTCAGTTGCCCCTTCCCAGTCCTGTTGAAGCTCTCGGGCCCAGTTGGCGATCTTGGGTCCGGTTAACGCATTTTTTGGCGCTTTCAAGTTCTGTTGGAACCCTCGGGTCCTGTTGGTGCACTCTGATGTTCTTGGCACTCTCCAGTCCTGTTGGCGCTCTCCGGTTTTGTAGGCACTCTCTGCTCCTGTTTGTGCTCTCTGGTTCTGTTGGAGCTCTCTGTTCCTATTGGTGCTCTCTGATTCTTTTAGTGCACTCCGGTCCTGTTGGTGCTCTCCAGTCCTGTGGGTGCTCTCCGGTACTGTGGGTGCTCTCTGGGTCTTTTGGTGCTCTCCTGTCCAGTTGGTGCTCTCCAGTTCTGTTGGCGCTATCCGGTCCTGTAGATGTTCTCCGGTCCTGTGGGTGCTCTCCGGTCCTGTTGGTGCTCTCTGGTTCTGTGGGTGATCTCCAGTCCCGTGGGTGCTCTCTGATCGTGTTGGTGATCTCCGGTCCTGTGGGTGATCTCCAGTCCTGTGGGTGCTTTCTGGTCCTGTTGGTGCTCTCCGGTCCTGTTGGCGCTCTCTGGTCCTGTGGGTGCTTTCTGGTCCTGTTGGTGCTCTCCGGTCCTGTTGGCGCTCTCTGGTCCTGTGGGTGCTTTCCGGTCTTGTTGGTGCTCTCCGGTCCTGTGGGTGCTTTCCGGTCTTGTGGGTGCTCTCCGGTTCTGTGGGTGATCTCCAGTCCTGTGGGTGCTCTCTGGTCCTGTTGGTGCTCTCTGGTCCTGTGGGTGATCTCCGGTCCTGTAAGAGCTCTCCGGTCCTGTTGGTGCTCTCTGGTTCTGTAGGCGCTCTCCGGTTCTGTAGGCGGTCACTGGTTCTGTAGGCGCTCTCTGGTTCTGTTGGCGGTCCCATCTCACCTTTCTACATTCGGGCTGTATATAAGTCTCCTGTTACTTCTTAGATCTTACATTTTAATTAAAGCGAGAAGTAATTACTTTTTAATTAAAGATATAAAGAAATCTGTAATCTCCGAGCGCCTGTGCCCCTCTATATAATATAAGGTAATGATTGCAGCCAATTGGGAAATAATTATTTCTGCTGATATCGTCTCCAAAAATAACATTTTACTTACAATTCTCCAAAAACCGTATCCAACAAGATTGTGAGATCTTAAAGGGAAAGTTCAATCAGGTGGAGACTCGACATATCATCTACTGGTTCCAGTTCAGTCTGCGCCACCAGTGGTTGTAGCAGTAAGAAGATGGATTCTCTCAGTGCAATTGGGATGTGTCCTTACACTGCTGTGCTCTTTGCTCTCTGCAGCAAGAGTTATGTATTGTCCCTGGAGAGATGTGTAATCTGACCTCACACTGCTGTGCTCTGTGCTCTCTGCAGCCAGTGTTATGTATTGTCCCTGGAGAGATGTGTAATCAGACCTCACACTGCTGGCTCTGTGCTCTCTGCAGCCAGTGTTATGTATTGTCCCTGGAGAGATGTGTAATCTGACCTCACACTGCTGTGCTCTGTGCTCTCTGCAGCCAGTGTTATGTATTGTCCCTAGAGAGATGTGTAATCAGACCTCACACTGCTGTGCTCTGTGCTCTCTGCAGCCAGTGTTATGTACTGTCCCTGGAGAGATGTAGAGACCTCACACTGCTGTGCTCTGTGCTCTCTGCAGCCAGTGTCATGTATTGTGCCTGGAGAGATGTGTAATCAGACCTCACACTGCTGTGCTCTGTGCTCTCTGCAGCCAGTGTTATGTATTGTCCCTGGAGAGATGTGTAATCAGACCTCACACTGCTGTGCCCTGTGCTCTCTGCAGCCAGTGTTATGTATTGTCCCTGGAGAGATGTGTAATCAGACCTCATACTGCTGTGCTCTGTGCTCTCTGCAGCCAGTGTTATGTATTGTCCCTGGAGAGATGTGTAATCAGACCTCACACTGCTGTGCTCTGTGCTCTGTGCAGACAGTGTTAGGTATTGTCCCTGGAGAGATGTGTAATCTGACCTCACACTGCTGTGCTCTGTGCTCTCTGCAGCCAGTGTTATGTATTGTCCCTGGAGAGATGTGTAATCAGACCTCACACTGCTGGCTCTGTGCTCTCTGCAGCCAGTGTTATGTATTGTCCCTGGAGAGATGTGTAATCTGACCTCACACTGCTGTGCTCTGTGCTCTCTGCAGCCAGTGTTATGTATTGTCCCTAGAGAGATGTGTAATCAGACCTCACACTGCTGTGCTCTGTGCTCTCTGCAGCCAGTGTTATGTACTGTCCCTGGAGAGATGTAGAGACCTCACACTGCTGTGCTCTGTGCTCTCTGCAGCCAGTGTCATGTATTGTGCCTGGAGAGATGTGTAATCAGACCTCACACTGCTGTGCTCTGTGCTCTCTGCAGCCAGTGTTATGTATTGTCCCTGGAGAGATGTGTAATCAGACCTCACACTGCTGTGCCCTGTGCTCTCTGCAGCCAGTGTTATGTATTGTCCCTGGAGAGATGTGTAATCAGACCTCATACTGCTGTGCTCTGTGCTCTCTGCAGCCAGTGTTATGTATTGTCCCTGGAGAGATGTGTAATCAGACCTCACACTGCTGTGCTCTGTGCTCTGTGCAGACAGTGTTATGTATTGTCCCTAGAGAGATGTGTAATCAGACCTCACACTGCTGTGCTCTGTGCTCTCTGCAGCCAGTGTTATGTATTGTCCCTGGAGAGATGTGTAATCAGACCTCACACTGCTGTGCTCTGTGCTCTCTGCAGCCAGTGTTATGTATTGTCCCTGGAGAGATGTGTAATCAGACCTCACACTGCTGTGCTCTGTGCTCTCTGCAGCCAGTGTTATGTACTGTCCCTGGAGAGATGTGTAATCAGACCTCACACTGCTGTGTTCTGTGCTCTCTGCAGCCAGTGTTATGTATTGTCCCTGGAGAGATGTGTAATCAGACCTCACACTGCTGTGCTCTGTGCTCTCTGCAGCCAGTGTTATGTATTGTCCCTGGAGAGATGTGTAATCAGACCTCACACTGCTGTGCTCTGTGCTCTCTGCAGCCAGTGTTATATATTGTCCCTGGAGAGATGTGTAATCAGACCTCACACTGCTGTGCTCTGTGCTCTCTGCAGCCAGTGTTATGTAATGTCCCTGGGGAGATGTGTAATCAGACCTCACACTGCTGTGCTCTGTGCTCTCTGCAGCCAGTGTTATGTACTGTCCCTGGAGAGATGTGTAATCAGACCTCACACTGCTGTGCTCTGTGCTCTCTGTAGCCAGTGTTATGTATTGTCCCTGGAGAGATGTGTAATCAGACCTCACACTGCTGTGCTCTGTGCTCTCTGCAGCCAGTGTTAGGTATTGTCCCTGGAGAGATGTGTAATCAGACCTCACACTGCTGTGTTCTGTGCTCTCTGCAGCCAGTGTTATGTATTGTCCCTGGAGAAATGTGTAATCAGACCTCACACTGCTGTGCTCTGTGCTCTCTGCAGCCAGTGTTATGTATTGTCCCTGGAGAGATGTGTAATAAGACCTCACACTGCTGTGGTCTGTGCTCTCTGCAGCCAGTGGCATGTACTATCCCTGGAGAGATGTGTAATCAGACCTCACACTGCTGTGCTCTGTGCTCTCTGCAGCCAGTGTTATATATTGTCCCTGGAGAGATGTGTAATCAGACCTCACACTGCTGTGCTCTGTGCTCTCTGCAGCCAGTGTTATGTATTGTCCCTGGAGAGATGTGTAATCAGACCTCACACTGCTGTGCTCTGTGCTCTCTGCAGCCAGTGTTATGTACTGTCCCTGGAGAGATGTGTAATCAGACCTCACACTGCTGTGCTCTGTGCTCTCTGCAGCCAGTGTTGTGTACTGTCCCTGGAGAGATGTGTAATCAGACCTCACACTGCTGTGCTCTGTGCTCTCTGCAGCCAGTGTTATGTATTGTCCCTGGAGAGATGTGTAATCAGTCCTCACACTGCTGTGTTCTGTGCTCTCTGCAGCCAGTGTTAGGTATTGTCCCTGGAGAGATGTGTAATCAGACCTCACACTGCTGTGTTCTGTGCTCTCTGCAGCCAGTGTTATGTATTGTCCCTGGAGAGATGTGTAATCAGACCTCACACTGCTGTTCTCTGTGCTCTCTGCAGCCAGTGTTATGTATTGTCCCTGGAGAGATGTGTAATCACACCTCACACTGCTGTGCTCTGTGCTCTCTGCAGCCAGTGTTATGTATTGTCCCTGGAGAGATGTGTAATTATACCTCACACTGCTGTGCTCTGTGCTCTCTGCAGCCAGTGTCATGTATTGTGCCTGGAGAGATGTGTAATCAGACCTCACACTGCTGTGCTCTGTGCTCTCTGCAGCCAGTGTTATGTATTGTCCCTGGAGAGATGTGTAATCAGACCTCACACTGCTGTGCTCTGTGCTCTCTGCAGCCAGTGTTATGTACTGTCCCTGGAGAGATGTGTAATCAGACCTCACACTGCTGTGGTCTGTGCTCTCTGCAGCCAGTGTTATGTACTGTCCCTGGAGAGATGTGTAATCAGACCTCACACTGCTGTGCTCTGTGCTCTCTGCAGCCAGTGTTATATATTGTCCCTGGAGAGATGTGTAATGAGACCTCACACTGCTGTGCTCTGTGCTCTCTGCAGCCAGTGTTATGTATTGTCCCTGGAGAGATGTGTAATCAAACCTCACACTGCTGTGCTCTGTGCTCTCTGCAGCCAGTGTTATGTACTGTCCCTGGAGAGATGTGTAATCAGACCTCACACTGCTGTGCTCTGTGCTCTCTGCATCCAGTGTTATGTATTGTCCCTGGAGAGATGTGTAATCAGACCTCACACTGCTGTGCTCTGTGCTCTCTGTAGCCAGTGTTATGTATTGTCCCTGGAGAGATGTGTAATCAGACCTCACACTGCTGTGCTCTGTGCTCTCTGCAGCCAGTGTTATGTATTGTCCCTGGAGAGATGTGTGAATATACCTCACACTGCTGTGCTCTGTGCTCTCTGCAGCCAGTGTTAAGTATGGTCCCTGGAGAGATGTGTAATCAGACCTCACACTGCTGTGCTCTGTGCTCTCTGCAGCCAGTGTTATGTATTGTCCCTGGAGAGATGTGTAATCAGACCTCACACTGCTGTGCTCTGTGCTCTCTGCAGCCAGTGTTATGTATTGTCCCTGGAGAGATGTGTAATCAGACCTCACACTGCTGTGCTCTGTGCTCTCTGCAGCCAGTGTTATGTATTGTCCCTGGAGAGATGTGTAATCAAACCTCACACTGCTGTGCTCTGTGCTCTCTGCAGCCAGTGTTATGTACTGTCCCTGGAGAGATGTGTAATCAGACCTCACACTGCTGTGCTCTGTGCTCTCTGCATCCAGTGTTATGTATTGTCCCTGGAGAGATGTGTAATCAGACCTCACACTGCTGTGCTCTGTGCTCTCTGCAGCCAGTGTTATGTATTGTCCCTGGAGAGATGTGTAATCAGACCTCACACTGCTGTGTTCTGTGCTCTCTGCAGCCAGTGTTAGGTATTGTCCCTGGAGAGATGTGTAATCAGACCTCACACTGCTTTGCTCTGTGCTCTCTGTAGCCAGTGTTATGTATTGTCCCTGGAGAGATGTGTAATCAGACCTCACACTGCTGTGCTCTGTGCTCTCTGCAGCCAGTGTTATGTATTGTCCCTGGAGAGATGTGTGAATATACCTCACACTGCTGTGCTCTGTGCTCTCTGCAGCCAGTGTTATGTATGGTCCCTGGAGACATGTGTAATCAGACCTCACACTGCTGTGCTCTGTGCTCTCTGCAGCCAGTGTTATGTATTGTCCCTGGAGAGATGTGTAATCAGACCTCACACTGCTGTGCTCTGTGCTCTCTGCAGCCAGTGTTATGTATTGTCCCTGGAGAGATGTGTAATCAGACCTCACACTGCTGTGTTCTGTGCTCTCTGCAGCCAGTGTTATGTATTGTCCCTGGAGAGATGTGTAATCAGACCTCACACTGCTGTGCTCTGTGCTCTCTGCAGCCAGTGTTATATATTGTCCCTGGAGAGATGTGTAATCAGACCTCACACTGCTGTGCTCTGTGCTCTCTGCAGCCAGTGTTATGTAATGTCCCTGGGGAGATGTGTAATCAGACCTCACACTGCTGTGCTCTGTGCTCTCTGCAGCCAGTGTTATGTACTGTCCCTGGAGAGATGTGTAATCAGACCTCACACTGCTGTGCTCTGTGCTCTCTGTAGCCAGTGTTATGTATTGTCCCTGGAGAGATGTGTAATCAGACCTCACACTGCTGTGCTCTGTGCTCTCTGCAGCCAGTGTTAGGTATTGTCCCTGGAGAGATGTGTAATCAGACCTCACACTGCTGTGTTCTGTGCTCTCTGCAGCCAGTGTTATGTATTGTCCCTGGAGAAATGTGTAATCAGACCTCACACTGCTGTGCTCTGTGCTCTCTGCAGCCAGTGTTATGTATTGTCCCTGGAGAGATGTGTAATAAGACCTCACACTGCTGTGGTCTGTGCTCTCTGCAGCCAGTGGCATGTACTATCCCTGGAGAGATGTGTAATCAGACCTCACACTGCTGTGCTCTGTGCTCTCTGCAGCCAGTGTTATGTATTGTCCCTGGAGAGATGTGTAATCAGACCTCACACTGCTGTGCTCTGTGCTCTCTGCAGCCAGTGTTATGTACTGTCCCTGGAGAGATGTGTAATCAGACCTCACACTGCTGTGCTCTGTGCTCTCTGCAGCCAGTGTTGTGTACTGTCCCTGGAGAGATGTGTAATCAGACCTCACACTGCTGTGCTCTGTGCTCTCTGCAGCCAGTGTTATGTATTGTCCCTGGAGAGATGTGTAATCAGTCCTCACACTGCTGTGTTCTGTGCTCCCTGCAGCCAGTGTTAGGTATTGTCCCTGGAGAGATGTGTAATCAGACCTCACACTGCTGTGTTCTGTGCTCTCTGCAGCCAGTGTTATGTATTGTCCCTGGAGAGATGTGTAATCAGACCTCACACTGCTGTTCTCTGTGCTCTCTGCAGCCAGTGTTATGTATTGTCCCTGGAGAGATGTGTAATCACACCTCACACTGCTGTGCTCTGTGCTCTCTGCAGCCAGTGTTATGTATTGTCCCTGGAGAGATGTGTAATTATACCTCACACTGCTGTGCTCTGTGCTCTCTGCAGCCAGTGTCATGTATTGTGCCTGGAGAGATGTGTAATCAGACCTCACACTGCTGTGCTCTGTGCTCTCTGCAGCCAGTGTTATGTATTGTCCCTGGAGAGATGTGTAATCAGACCTCACACTGCTGTGCTCTGTGCTCTCTGCAGCCAGTGTTATGTACTGTCCCTGGAGAGATGTGTAATCAGACCTCACACTGCTGTGGTCTGTGCTCTCTGCAGCCAGTGTTATGTATTGTGCCTGGAGAGATGTGTAATCAGACCTCACACTGCTGTGCTCTGTGCTCTCTGCAGCCAGTGTTATGTATTGTCCCTGGAGAGATGTGTAATCAGACCTCACACTGCTGTGCTCTGTGCTCTCTGCAGCCAGTGTTATGTACTGTCCCTGGAGAGATGTGTAATCAGACCTCACACTGCTGTGCTCTGTGCTCTCTGCAGCCAGTGTTATGTATTGTCCCTGGAGAGATGTGTAATCAGACCTCACACTGCTGTGCTCTGTGCTCTCTGCAGCCAGTGTTATGTATTGTCCCTGGAGAGATGTGTAATCAGACCTCACACTGCTGTGCTCTGTGCTCTCTGCAGCCAGTGTTATATATTGTCCCTGGAGAGATGTGTAATCAGACCTCACACTGCTGTGCTCTGTGCTCTCTGCAGCCAGTGTTATGTAATGTCCCTGGGGAGATGTGTAATCAGACCTCACACTGCTGTGCTCTGTGCTCTCTGCAGCCAGTGTTATGTACTGTCCCTGGAGAGATGTGTAATCAGACCTCACACTGCTGTGCTCTGTGCTCTCTGTAGCCAGTGTTATGTATTGTCCCTGGAGAGATGTGTAATCAGACCTCACACTGCTGTGCTCTGTGCTCTCTGCAGCCAGTGTTAGGTATTGTCCCTGGAGAGATGTGTAATCAGACCTCACACTGCTGTGTTCTGTGCTCTCTGCAGCCAGTGTTATGTATTGTCCCTGGAGAAATGTGTAATCAGACCTCACACTGCTGTGCTCTGTGCTCTCTGCAGCCAGTGTTATGTATTGTCCCTGGAGAGATGTGTAATAAGACCTCACACTGCTGTGGTCTGTGCTCTCTGCAGCCAGTGGCATGTACTATCCCTGGAGAGATGTGTAATCAGACCTCACACTGCTGTGCTCTGTGCTCTCTGCAGCCAGTGTTATATATTGTCCCTGGAGAGATGTGTAATCAGACCTCACACTGCTGTGCTCTGTGCTCTCTGCAGCCAGTGTTATGTATTGTCCCTGGAGAGATGTGTAATCAGACCTCACACTGCTGTGCTCTGTGCTCTCTGCAGCCAGTGTTATGTACTGTCCCTGGAGAGATGTGTAATCAGACCTCACACTGCTGTGCTCTGTGCTCTCTGCAGCCAGTGTTGTGTACTGTCCCTGGAGAGATGTGTAATCAGACCTCACACTGCTGTGCTCTGTGCTCTCTGCAGCCAGTGTTATGTATTGTCCCTGGAGAGATGTGTAATCAGTCCTCACACTGCTGTGTTCTGTGCTCTCTGCAGCCAGTGTTAGGTATTGTCCCTGGAGAGATGTGTAATCAGACCTCACACTGCTGTGTTCTGTGCTCTCTGCAGCCAGTGTTATGTATTGTCCCTGGAGAGATGTGTAATCAGACCTCACACTGCTGTTCTCTGTGCTCTCTGCAGCCAGTGTTATGTATTGTCCCTGGAGAGATGTGTAATCACACCTCACACTGCTGTGCTCTGTGCTCTCTGCAGCCAGTGTTATGTATTGTCCCTGGAGAGATGTGTAATTATACCTCACACTGCTGTGCTCTGTGCTCTCTGCAGCCAGTGTCATGTATTGTGCCTGGAGAGATGTGTAATCAGACCTCACACTGCTGTGCTCTGTGCTCTCTGCAGCCAGTGTTATGTATTGTCCCTGGAGAGATGTGTAATCAGACCTCACACTGCTGTGCTCTGTGCTCTCTGCAGCCAGTGTTATGTACTGTCCCTGGAGAGATGTGTAATCAGACCTCACACTGCTGTGGTCTGTGCTCTCTGCAGCCAGTGTTATGTACTGTCCCTGGAGAGATGTGTAATCAGACCTCACACTGCTGTGCTCCGTGCTCTCTGCAGCCAGTGTTATATATTGTCCCTGGAGAGATGTGTAATGAGACCTCACACTGCTGTGCTCTGTGCTCTCTGCAGCCAGTGTTATGTATTGTCCCTGGAGAGATGTGTAATCAGACCTCACACTGCTGTGCTCTGTGCTCTCTGCATCCAGTGTTATGTATTGTCCCTGGAGAGATGTGTAATCAGACCTCACACTGCTGTGCTCTGTGCTCTCTGCAGCCAGTGTTATGTATTGTCCCTGGAGAGATGTGTAATCAGACCTCGCACTGCTGTGCTCTGTGCTCTCTGTAGCCAGTGTTATGTATTGTCCCTGGAGAGATGTGTAATCAGACCTCACACTGCTGTGCTCTGTGCTCTCTGCAGCCAGTGTTATGTATTGTCCCTGGAGAGATGTGTGAATATACCTCACACTGCTGTGCTCTGTGCTCTCTGCAGCCAGTGTTATGTATGGTCCCTGGAGAGATGTGTAATCAGACCTCACACTGCTGTGCTCTGTGCTCTCTGCAGCCAGTGTTATGTATTGTCCCTGGAGAGATGTGTAATCAGACCTCACACTGCTGTGCTCTGTGCTCTCTGCAGCCAGTGTTATGTATTGTCCCTGGAGAGATGTGTAATCAGACCTCACACTGCTGTGCTCTGTGCTCTCTGCAGCCAGTGTTATGTATTGTCCCTGGAGAGATGTGTAATCAAACCTCACACTGCTGTGCTCTGTGCTCTCTGCAGCCAGTGTTATGTACTGTCCCTGGAGAGATGTGTAATCAGACCTCACACTGCTGTGCTCTGTGCTCTCTGCATCCAGTGTTATGTATTGTCCCTGGAGAGATGTGTAATCAGACCTCACACTGCTGTGCTCTGTGCTCTCTGCAGCCAGTGTTATGTATTGTCCCTGGAGAGATGTGTAATCAGACCTCACACTGCTGTGCTCTGTGCTCTCTGTAGCCAGTGTTATGTATTGTCCCTGGAGAGATGTGTAATCAGACCTCACACTGCTGTGCTCTGTGCTCTCTGCAGCCAGTGTTATGTATTGTCCCTGGAGAGATGTGTGAATATACCTCACACTGCTGTGCTCTGTGCTCTCTGCAGCCAGTGTTATGTATGGTCCCTGGAGAGATGTGTAATCAGACCTCACACTGCTGTGCTCTGTGCTCTCTGCAGCCAGTGTTATGTATTGTCCCTGGAGAGATGTGTAATCAGACCTCACACTGCTGTGCTCTGTGCTCTCTGCAGCCAGTGTTATGTATTGTCCCTGGAGAGATGTGTAATCAGACCTCACACTGCTGTGCTCTGTGCTCTCTGCAGCCAGTGTTAGGTATTGTCCCTGGAGAGATGTGTAATCAGACCTCACACTGCTGTGCTCTGTGCTCTCTGCAGCCAGTGTTATGTATTGTCCCTAGAGAGATGTGTAATCAGACCTCACACTGCTGTGCTCTGAGCCCTCTGCAGCCAGTGTTATGTATTGTCCCTGGAGAGATGTGTAATCAGACCTCACACTGCTGTGCTCTGTGCTCTCTGCAGCCAGTGTTATGTATTGTCCCTGGAGAGATGTGTAATCACACCTCACACTGCTGTGCTCTGTGCTCTCTGCAGCCAGTGTTATGTATTGTCCCTGGAGAGATGCGTGATCATACCTCACACTGCTTTGCTCTGTGCTCTCTGCAGCCAGTGTTATGTACTGTCCCTGGAGAGATGTGTAATCAGACCTCACACTGCTGTGCTCTGTGCTCTCTGCAGCCAGTGTTATGTATTGTCCCTGGAGAGATGTGTAATCAGACCTCACACTGCTGTGCTCTATGCTCTCTGCAGCCAGTGTTATGTATTGTCCCTGGAGAGATGTGTAATCAGACCTTACACTGCTGTGCTCTGAGCTCTCTGCAGCCAGTGTTATGTATCGTCCCTGGAGAGATGTGTAATCAGACCTCACACTGCTGTGCTCTGTGCTCTCTGCAGCCAGTGTTATGTATTGTCCCTGGAGAGATGTGTAATCAGACCTCACACTGCTGTGCTCTGTGCTCTCTGCAGCCAGTGTTATGTATTGTCCCTGGAGAGATGTGTAATTATACCTCACACTGCTGTGTTCTGTGCTCTCTGCAGCCAGTGTCATGTATTGTGCCTGGAGAGATGTGTAATCAGACCTCTCACTGCTGTGCTCTGTGCTCTCTGCAGCCAGTGTTATGTATTGTCCCTGGAGAGATGTGTAATTATACCTCACACTGCTGTGTTCTGTGCTCTCTGCAGCCAGTGTCATGTATTGTGCCTGGAGAGATGTGTAATCAGACCTCACACTGCTGTGCTCTGTGCTCTCTGCAGCCAGTGTTATGTATTGTCCCTGGAGAGATGTGTAATCAGACCTCACACTGCTGTGCTCTGTGCTCTCTGCAGCCAGTGTTATGTATTGTCCCTGGAGAGATGTGTAATCAGACCTCACACTGCTGTGCTCTGTGCTCTCTGCAGCCAGTGTTAGGTATTGTCCCTGGAGAGATGTGTAATCAGACCTCACACTGCTGTGCTCTGTGCTCTCTGCAGCCAGTGTTATGTATTGTCCCTGGAGAGATGTGTAATCAGACCTCACACTGCTGTGGTCTGTGCTCTCTGCAGCCAGTGTTATGTATTGTCCCTGGAGAGATGTGTAATCAGACCTCACACTGCTGTGCTCTGTGCTCTCTGCAGCCAGTGTTATGTACTGTCCCTGGAGAGATGTGTAATCAGACCTCACACTGCTGTGCTCTGTGCTCTCTGCAGCCAGTGTTATGTATTGTCCCTGGAGAGATGTGTAATCAAACCTCACACTGCTGTGCTCTGTGCTCTCTGCAGCCAGTGTTATGTATTGTCCCTGGAGAGATGTGTAATCAGACCTCACACTGCTGTGCTCTGTGCTCTCTGCAGCCAGTGTTATGTATTGTCCCTGGAGAGATGTGTAATCACACCTCACACTGCTGTGCTCTGTGCTCTCTGCAGCCAGTGTTATGTATTGTCCCTGGAGAGATGCGTGATCATACCTCACACTGCTTTGCTCTGTGCTCTCTGCAGCCAGTGTTAGGTATTGTCCCTGGAGAGATGTGTAATCAGACCTCACACTGCTGTGTTCTGTGCTCTCTGCAGCCAGTGTTATGTATTGTCCCTGGAGAGATGTGTAATCAGACCTCACACTGCTGTGCTCTGTGCCCTCTGCAGCCAGTGTTATGTATTGTCCCTGGAGAGATGTGTAATCAGACCTCACACTGCTGTGCTCTGTGCTCTCTGCAGCCAGTGTTATGTATTGTCCCTGGAGAGATGTGTAATCAGACCTCACACTGCTGTGCTCTGTGCTCTCTGCAGCCAGTGTTATGTATTGTCCCTGGAGAGATGTGTAATCAGACCTCACACTGCTGTGCTCTGTGCTCTCTGCAGCCAGTGTTATGTATTGTCCCTGGAGAGATGTGTAATTATACCTCACACTGCTGTGCTCTGTGCTCTCTGCAGCCAGTGTCATGTATTGTCCCTGGAGAGATGTGTAATCAGACCTCACACTGCTGTGCTCTGTGCTCTCTGCAGCCAGTGTTAGGTATTGTCCCTGGAGAGATGTGTAATCAGACCTCACACTGCTGTGCTCTGTGCTCTCTGCAGCCAGTGTTATGTATTGTCCCTGGAGAGATGTGTAATCAGACCTCACACTGCTTTGCTCTGTGCTCTCTGCAGCCAGTGTTATGTACTGTCCCTGGAGAGATGTGTAATCAGACCTCACACTGCTGTGCTCTGTGCTCTCTGCAGCCAGTGTTATGTATTGTCCCTGGAGAGATGTGTAATTATACCTCACACTGCTGTGCTCTGTGCTCTCTGCAGCCAGTGTCATGTATTGTGCCTGGAGAGATGTGTAATCAGACCTCACACTGCTGTGCTCTGTGCTCTCTGCAGCCAGTGTTATGTATTGTCCCTGGAGAGATGTGTAATCAGACCTCACACTGCTGTGCTCTGTGCTCTCTGCAGCCAGTGTTATGTACTGTCCCTGGAGAGATGTGTAATTATACCTCACACTGCTGTGCTCTGTGCTCTCTGCAGCCAGTGTCATGTATTGTGCCTGGACAGATGTGTAATCAGACCTCACACTGCTGTGGTTTGTGCTCTCTGCAGCCAGTGTTATGTATTGTCCCTGGAGAGATGTGTAATCAGACATCACACTGCTGTGCTCTGTGCTCTCTGCAGCCAGTGTTATGTACTGTCCCTGGAGAGATGTGTAATCAGACCTCACACTGCTGTGTTCTGTGCTCTCTGCAGCCAGTGTTAGGTATTGTCCCTGGAGAGATGTGTAATCAGACCTCACACTGCTGTGTTCTGTGCTCTCTGCAGCCAGTGTTATGTATTGTCCCTGGAGAGATGTGTAATCAGACCTCACACTGCTGTGCTCTGTGCCCTCTGCAGCCAGTGTTATGTATTGTCCCTGGAGAGAAGTGTAATCAGACCTCACACTGCTGTGCTCTGTGCTCTCTGCAGCCAGTGTTATGTATTGTCCCTGGAGAGATGTGTAATCACACCTCACACTGCTGTGCTCTGTGCTCTCTGCAGCCAGTGTTATGTATTGTCCCTGGAGAGATGCGTGATCATACCTCACACTGCTTTGCTCTGTGCTCTCTGCAGCCAGTGTTATGTATTGTCCCTGGAGAGATGTGTAATTATACCTCACACTGCTGTGCTCTGTGCTCTCTGCAGCCAGTGTTATGTACTGTCCCTGGAGAGATGTGTAATCAGACCTCACACTGCTGTGCTCTGTGCTCTCTGCAGCCAGTGTCATGTATTGTGCCTGGAGAGATGTGTAATCAGACCTCACACTGCTGTGCTCTGTGCTCTCTGCAGCCAGTGTTATGTATTGTCCCTGGAGAGATGTGTAATCAGACCTCACACTGCTGTGCTCTGTGCTCTCTGCAGCCAGTGTTATGTATTGTCCCTGGAGAGATGTGTAATTATACCTCACACTGCTGTGCTCTGTGCTCTCTGCAGCCAGTGTCATGTATTGTCCCTGGAGAGATGTGTAATCAGACCTCACACTGCTGTGCTCTGTGCTCTCTGCAGCCAGTGTTAGGTATTGTCCCTGGAGAGATGTGTAATCAGACCTCACACTGCTGTGCTCTGTGCTCTCTGCAGCCAGTGTTATGTATTGTCCCTGGAGAGATGTGTAATCAGACCTCACACTGCTGTGGTCTGTGCTCTCTGCAGCCAGTGTTATGTATTGTCCCTGGGGAGATGTGTAATCAGACCTCACACTGCTGTGCTCTGTGCTCTCTGCAGCCAGTGTTATGTACTGTCCCTGGAGAGATGTGTAATCAGACCTCACACTGCTGTGTTCTGTGCTCTCTGCAGCCAGTGTTAGGTATTGTCCCTGGAGAGATGTGTAATCAGACCTCACACTGCTTTGCTCTGTGCTCTCTGCAGCCAGTGTTATGTACTGTCCCTGGAGAGATGTGTAATCAGACCTCACACTGCTGTGCTCTGTGCTCTCTGCAGCCAGTGTTATGTATTGTCCCTGGAGAGATGTGTAATCAGACCTCACACTGCTGTGCTCTGTGCTCTCTGCAGCCAGTGTTATGTATTGTCCCTGGAGAGATGTGCAATTATACCTCACACTGCTGTGCTCTGTGCTCTCTGCAGCCAGTGTTATGTATTGTCTCTGGAGAGATGTGTAATCATACCTCACACTGCTGTGCTCTGTGCTCTCTGCAGCCAGTGTTATGTATTGTACCTGGAGAGATGTGTAATCAGACCTCACACTGCTGTGCTCTGTGCTCTCTGCAGCCAGTGTTATGTATTGTCCCTGGAGAGATGTGTAATCAGACCTCACACTGCTGTGCTCTGTGCTCTGTGCAGCCAGTGTTATGTATTGTCCCTGGAGAGATGTGTAATTATACCTCACACTGCTGTGCTCTGTGCTCTCTGCAGCCAGTGTCATGTATTGTCCCTGGAGAGATGTGTAATCAGACCTCACACTGCTGTGCTCTGTGCTCTCTGCAGCCAGTGTTATGTATTGTCCCTGGAGAGATGTGTAATCAGACCTCACACTGCTTTGCTCTGTGCTCTCTGCAGCCAGTGTTATGTACTGTCCCTGGAGAGATATGTAATCAGACCTCACACTGCTGTGCTCTGTGCTCTCTGCAGCCAGTGTTATGTATTGTCCCTGGAGAGATGTGTAATCAGACCTCACACTGCTGTGCTCTGTGCTCTCTGCAGCCAGTGTTATGTATTGTCCCTGGAGAGATTTGTAATCAGACCTCACACTGCTTTGCTCTGTGCTCTCTGCAGCCAGTGTTATGTACTGTCCCTGGAGAGATATGTAATCAGACCTCACACTGCTGTGCTCTGTGCTCTCTGCAGCCAGTGTTATGTATTGTCCCTGGAGAGATGTGTAATCAGACCTCACACTGCTGTGCTCTGTGCTCTCTGCAGCCAGTGTTATGTATTGTCCCTGGAGAGATGTGTAATTATACCTCACACTGCTGTGCTCTGTGCTCTCTGCAGCAAGTGTCATGTATTGTGCCTGGAGAGATGTGTAATCAGACCTCACACTGCTGTGCTCTGTGCTCTCTGCAGCCAGTGTTATGTATTGTCCCTGGAGAGATGTGTAATCAGACCTCACACTGCTGTGCTCTGTGCAGCCAGTGTTATGTATTGTCCCTGGAGAGATGTGTAATTATACCTCACACTGCTGTGCTCTGTGCTCTCTGCAGCCAGTGTCATGTATTGTGCCTGGAGAGATGTGTAATCAGACCTCACACTGCTGTGGTCTGTGCTCTCTGCAGCCAGTGTTATGTATTGTCCCTGGAGAGATGTGTAATCAGACATCACACTGCTGTGCTCTGTGCTCTCTGCAGCCAGTGTTATGTACTGTCCCTGGAGAGATGTGTAATCAGACCTCACACTGCTGTGTTCTGTGCTCTCTGCAGCCAGTGTTAGGTATTGTCCCTGGAGAGATGTGTAATCAGACCTCACACTGCTGTGTTCTGTGCTCTCTGCAGCCAGTGTTATGTATTGTCCCTGGAGAGATGTGTAATCAGACCTCACACTGCTGTGCTCTGTGCCCTCTGCAGCCAGTGTTATGTATTGTCCCTGGAGAGATGTGTAATCAGACCTCACACTGCTGTGCTCTGTGCTCTCTGCAGCCAGTGTTATGTATTGTCCCTGGAGAGATGTGTAATCAGACCTCACACTGCTGTGCTCTGTGCTCTCTGCAGCCAGTGTTATGTATTGTCCCTGGAGAGATGTGTAATCTGACCTCACACTGCTGTGCTCTGTGCTCTCTGCAGCCAGTGTTATGTATTGTCCCTGGAGAGATGTGTAATTATACCTCACACTGCTGTGCTCTGTGCTCTCTGCAGCCAGTGTCATGTATTGTCCCTGGAGAGATGTGTAATCAGACCTCACACTGCTGTGCTCTGTGCTCTCTGCAGCCAGTGTTAGGTATTGTCCCTGGAGAGATGTGTAATCAGACCTCACACTGCTGTGCTCTGTGCTCTCTGCAGCCAGTGTTATGTATTGTCCCTGGAGAGATGTGTAATCAGACCTCACACTGCTTTGCTCTGTGCTCTCTGCAGCCAGTGTTATGTACTGTCCCTGGAGAGATGTGTAATCAGACCTCACACTGCTGTGCTCTGTGCTCTCTGCAGCCAGTGTTATGTATTGTCCCTGGAGAGATGTGTAATCAGACCTCACACTGCTGTGCTCTGTGCTCTCTGCAGCCAGTGTTATGTATTGTCCCTGGAGAGATGTGTAATTATACCTCACACTGCTGTGCTCTGTGCTCCCTGCAGCCAGTGTCATGTATTGTGCCTGGAGAGATGTGTAATCAGACCTCACACTGCTGTGCTCTGTGCTCTCTGCAGCCAGTGTTATGTATTGTCCCTGGAGAGATGTGTAATCAGACCTCACACTGCTGTGCTCTGTGCTCTGTGCAGCCAGTGTTATGTATTGTCCCTGGAGAGATGTGTAATTATACCTCACACTGCTGTGCTCTGTGCTCTCTGCAGCCAGTGTCATGTATTGTGCCTGGAGAGATGTGTAATCAGACCTCACACTGCTGTGCTCTGTGCTCTCTGCAGCCAGCGTTATGTATTGTCCCTGGAGAGATGTGTAATCAGACCTCACACTGCTGTGCTCTGTGCTCTCTGCAGCCAGTGTTATGTATTGTCCCTGGAGAGATGTGTAATCAGACCTCACACTGCTGTGCTCTGTGCTCTCTGCAGCCAGTATTGTCCCTGGAGAGATGTGTAATCAGACCTCACACTGCTGTGCTCTGTGCTCTCTGCAGCCAGTGTTATGTATTGTCCCTGGAGAGATGTGTAATCAGACCTCACACTGCTGTGCTCTGAGCTCTCTGCAGCCAGTGTTATGTATTGTCCCTGGAGAGATGTGTAATCAGACCTCACACTGCTGTGCTCTGTGCTCTCTGCAGCCAGTGCTATGTACTGTCCCTGGAGAGATGTGTAATCAGACCTCACACTGCTGTGCTCTGTGCTCTCTGCAGCCAGTGTTATGTATTGTCCCTGGAGAGATGTGTAATCAGACCTCACACTGCTGTGTTCTGTGCTCTCTGCAGCCAGTGTTATGTACTGTCCCTGGAGAGATGTGTAATCAGACCTCACACTGCTGTGTTCTGTGCTCTCTGCAGCCAGTGTTAGGTATTGTCCCTGGAGAGATGTGTAATCAGACCTCACACTGCTGTGTTCTGTGCTCTCTGCAGCCAGTGTTATGTATTGTCCCTGGAGAGATGTGTAATCAGACCTCACACTGCTGTGCTCTGTGCCCTCTGCAGCCAGTGTTATGTATTGTCCCTGGAGAGATGTGTAATCAGACCTCACACTGCTGTGCTCTGTGCTCTCTGCAGCCAGTGTTATGTATTGTCCCTGGAGAGATGTGTAATCACACCTCACACTGCTGTGCTCTGTGCTCTCTGCAGCCAGTGTTATGTATTGTCCCTGGAGAGATGGGTGATCATACCTCACACTGCTTTGCTCTGTGCTCTCTGCAGCCAGTGTTATGTATTGTCCCTGGAGAGATGTGTAATTATACCTCACACTGCTGTGCTCTGTGCTCTCTGCAGCCAGTGTTATGTACTGTCCCTGGAGAGATGTGTAATCAGACCTCACACTGCTGTGCTCTGTGCTCTCTGCAGCCAGTGTTATGTATTGTCCCTGGAGAGATGTGTAATCAGACCTCACACTGCTGTGCTCTGTGCTCTCTGCAGCCAGTGTCATGTATTGTGCCTGGAGAGATGTGTAATCAGACCTCACACTGCTGTGCTCTCTGCAGCCAGTGTTATGTATTGTCCCTGGAGAGATGTGTAATCAGACCTCACACTGCTGTGCTCTGTGCTCTCTGCAGCCAGTGTTATGTATTGTCCCTGGAGAGATGTGTAATTATACCTCACACTGCTGTGCTCTGTGCTCTCTGCAGCCAGTGTTAGGTATTGTCCCTGGAGAGATGTGTAATCAGACCTCACACTGCTGTGCTCTGTGCTCTCTGCAGCCAGTGTTATGTATTGTCCCTGGAGAGATGTGTAATCAGACCTCACACTGCTGTGGTCTGTGCTCTCTGCAGCCAGTGTTATGTATTGTCCCTGGGGAGATGTGTAATCAGACCTCACACTGCTGTGCTCTGTGCTCTCTGCAGCCAGTGTTATGTACTGTCCCTGGAGAGATGTGTAATCAGACCTCACACTGCTGTGTTCTGTGCTCTCTGCAGCCAGTGTTAGGTATTGTCCCTGGAGAGATGTGTAATCAGACCTCACACTGCTTTGCTCTGTGCTCTCTGCAGCCAGTGTTATGTACTGTCCCTGGAGAGATGTGTAATCAGACCTCACACTGCTGTGCTCTGTGCTATCTGCAGCCAGTGTTATGTATTGTCCCTGGAGAGATGTGTAATCAGACCTCACACTGCTGTGCTCTGTGCTCTCTGCAGCCAGTGTTATGTATTGTCCCTGGAGAGATGTGCAATTATACCTCACACTGCTGTGCTCTGTGCTCTCTGCAGCCAGTGTTATGTATTGTCTCTGGAGAGATGTGTAATCATACCTCACACTGCTGTGCTCTGTGCTCTCTGCAGCCAGTGTTATGTATTGTACCTGGAGAGATGTGTAATCAGACCTCACACTGCTGTGCTCTGTGCTCTCTGCAGCCAGTGTTATGTATTGTCCCTGGAGAGATGTGTAATCAGACCTCACACTGCTGTGCTCTGTGCTCTGTGCAGCCAGTGTTATGTATTGTCCCTGGAGAGATGTGTAATTATACCTCACACTGCTGTGCTCTGTGCTCTCTGCAGCCAGTGTCATGTATTGTCCCTGGAGAGATGTGTAATCAGACCTCACACTGCTGTGCTCTGTGCTCTCTGCAGCCAGTGTTATGTATTGTCCCTGGAGAGATGTGTAATCAGACCTCACACTGCTGTGCTCTGTGCTCTCTGCAGCCAGTGTTATGTATTGTCCCTGGAGAGATGTGTAATCAGACCTCACACTGCTTTGCTCTGTGCTCTCTGCAGCCAGTGTTATGTACTGTCCCTGGAGAGATATGTAATCAGACCTCACACTGCTGTGCTCTGTGCTCTCTGCAGCCAGTGTTATGTATTGTCCCTGGAGAGATGTGTAATCAGACCTCACACTGCTGTGCTCTGTGCTCTCTGCAGCCAGTGTTATGTATTGTCCCTGGAGAGATGTGTAATTATACCTCACACTGCTGTGCTCTGTGCTCTCTGCAGCAAGTGTCATGTATTGTGCCTGGAGAGATGTGTAATCAGACCTCACACTGCTGTGCTCTGTGCTCTCTGCAGCCAGTGTTATGTATTGTCCCTGGAGAGATGTGTTATCAGACCTCAGACTGCTGTGCTCTGTGCTCTGTGCAGCCAGTGTTATGTATTGTCCCTGGAGAGATGTGTAATTATACCTCACACTGCTGTGCTCTGTGCTCTCTGCAGCCAGTGTTATGTACTGCCCCTGGAGAGATGTGTAATCAGACCTCACACTGCTGTGCTCTGTGCTCTCTGCAGCCAGTGTCATGTATTGTGCCTGGAGAGATGTGTAATCAGACCTCACACTGCTGTGGTCTGTGCTCTCTGCAGCCAGTGTTATGTATTGTCCCTGGAGAGATGTGTAATCAGACATCACACTGCTGTGCTCTGTGCTCTCTGCAGCCAGTGTTATGTACTGTCCCTGGAGAGATGTGTAATCAGACCTCACACTGCTGTGTTCTGTGCTCTCTGCAGCCAGTGTTAGGTATTGTCCCTGGAGAGATGTGTAATCAGACCTCACACTGCTGTGTTCTGTGCTCTCTGCAGCCAGTGTTATGTATTGTCCCTGGAGAGATGTGTAATCAGACCTCACACTGCTGTGCTCTGTGCTCTCTGCAGCCAGTGTTATGTATTGTCCCTGGAGAGATGTGTAATCAGACCTCACACTGCTGTGCTCTGTGCTCTCTACAGCCAGTGTTATGTATTGTCCCTGGAGAGATGTGTAATCAGACCTCACATTGCTGTGCTCTGTGCTCTCTGCAGCCAGTGTTATGTACTGTCCCTGGAGAGATGTGTAATCAGACCTCACACTGCTGTGTTCTGTGCTCTCTGCAGCCAGTGTTAGGTATTGTCCCTGGAGAGATGTGTAATCAGACCTCACACTGCTTTGCTCTGTGCTCTCTGCAGCCAGTGTTATGTACTGTCCCTGGAGAGATGTGTAATCAGACCTCACACTGCTGTGCTCTGTGCTCTCTGCAGCCAGTGTTATGTATTGTCCCTGGAGAGATGTGTAATCAGACCTCACACTGCTGTGCTCTGTGCTCTCTGCAGCCAGTGTTATGTATTGTCCCTGGAGAGATGTGCAATTATACCTCACACTGCTGTGCTCTGTGCTCTCTGCAGCCAGTGTTATGTATTGTCTCTGGAGAGATGTGTAATCATACCTCACACTGCTGTGCTCTGTGCTCTCTGCAGCCAGTGTTATGTATTGTACCTGGAGAGATGTGTAATCAGACCTCACACTGCTGTGCTCTGTGCTCTCTGCAGCCAGTGTTATGTATTGTCCCTGGAGAGATGTGTAATCAGACCTCACACTGCTGTGCTCTGTGCTCTCTGCAGCCAGTGTCATGTATTGTCCCTGGAGAGATGTGTAATCAGACCTCACACTGCTTTGCTCTGTGCTCTCTGCAGCCAGTGTTATGTACTGTCCCTGGAGAGATATGTAATCAGACCTCACACTGCTGTGCTCTGTGCTCTCTGCAGCCAGTGTTATGTATTGTCCCTGGAGAGATGTGTAATCAGACCTCACACTGCTGTGCTCTGTGCTCTGTGCAGCCAGTGTTATGTATTGTCCCTGGAGAGATGTGTAATCAGACCTCACACTGCTTTGCTCTGTGCTCTCTGCAGCCAGTGTTATGTACTGTCCCTGGAGAGATATGTAATCAGACCTCACACTGCTGTGCTCTGTGCTCTCTGCAGCCAGTGTTATGTATTGTCCCTGGAGAGATGTGTAATCAGACCTCACACTGCTGTGCTCTGTGCTCTGTGCAGCCAGTGTTATGTATTGTCCCTGGAGAGATGTGTAATTATACCTCACACTGCTGTGCTCTGTGCTCTCTGCAGCCAGTGTCATGTATTGTGCCTGGAGAGATGTGTAATCAGACCTCACACTGCTGTGGTCTGTGCTCTCTGCAGCCAGTGTTATGTATTGTCCCTGGAGAGATGTGTAATCAGACATCACACTGCTGTGCTCTGTGCTCTCTGCAGCCAGTGTTATGTACTGTCCCTGGAGAGATGTGTAATCAGACCTCACACTGCTGTGTTCTGTGCTCTCTGCAGCCAGTGTTAGGTATTGTCCCTGGAGAGATGTGTAATCAGACCTCACACTGCTGTGTTCTGTGCTCTCTGCAGCCAGTGTTATGTATTGTCCCTGGAGAGATGTGTAATCAGACCTCACACTGCTGTGCTCTGTGCCCTCTGCAGCCAGTGTTATGTATTGTCCCTGGAGAGATGTGTAATCAGACCTCACACTGCTGTGCTCTGTGCTCTCTGCAGCCAGTGTTATGTATTGTCCCTGGAGAGATGTGTAATCAGACCTCACACTGCTGTGCTCTGTGCTCTCTGCAGCCAGTGTTATGTATTGTCCCTGGAGAGATGTGTAATCAGACCTCACACTGCTGTGCTCTGTGCTCTCTGCAGCCAGTGTCATGTATTGTGCCTGGAGAGATGTGTAATCAGACCTCACACTGCTGTGCTCTGTGCTCTCTGCAGCCAGTGTTATGTATTGTCCCTGGAGAGATGTGTAATCAGACCTCACACTGCTGTGCTCTGTGCTCTCTGCAGCCAGTGTTATGTATTGTCCCTGGAGAGATGTGTAATCAGACCTCACACTGCTGTGGTCTGTGCTCTCTGCAGCCAGTGTTATGTATTGTCCCTGGGGAGATGTGTAATCAGACCTCACACTGCTGTGCTCTGTGCTCTCTGCAGCCAGTGTTATGTACTGTCCCTGGAGAGATGTGTAATCAGACCTCACACTGCTGTGTTCTGTGCTCTCTGCAGCCAGTGTTAGGTATTGTCCCTGGAGAGATGTGTAATCAGACCTCACACTGCTTTGCTCTGTGCTCTCTGCAGCCAGTGTTATGTACTGTCCCTGGAGAGATGTGTAATCAGACCTCACACTGCTGTGCTCTGTGCTCTCTGCAGCCAGTGTTATGTATTGTCCCTGGAGAGATGTGTAATCAGACCTCACACTGCTGTGCTCTGTGCTCTCTGCAGCCAGTGTTATGTATTGTCCCTGGAGAGATGTGCAATTATACCTCACACTGCTGTGCTCTGTGCTCTCTGCAGCCAGTGTTATGTATTGTCTCTGGAGAGATGTGTAATCATACCTCACACTGCTGTGCTCTGTGCTCTCTGCAGCCAGTGTTATGTATTGTACCTGGAGAGATGTGTAATCAGACCTCACACTGCTGTGCTCTGTGCTCTCTGCAGCCAGTGTTATGTATTGTCCCTGGAGAGATGTGTAATCAGACCTCACACTGCTGTGCTCTGTGCAGCCAGTGTTATGTATTGTCCCTGGAGAGATGTGTAATTATACCTCACACTGCTGTGCTCTGTGCTCTCTGCAGCCAGTGTCATGTATTGTCCTTGGAGAGATGTGTAATCAGACCTCACACTGCTGTGCTCTGTGCTCTCTGCAGCCAGTGTTATGTATTGTCCCTGGAGAGATGTGTAATCAGACCTCACACTGCTTTGCTCTGTGCTCTCTGCAGCCAGTGTTATGTATTGTCCCTGGAGAAATGTGTAATCAGACCTCACACTGCTGTGCTCTGTGCTCTCTGCAGCCAGTGTTATGTACTGTCCCTGGAGAGATATGTAATCAGACCTCACACTGCTGTGCTCTGTGCTCTCTGCAGCCAGTGTTATGTATTGTCCCTGGAGAGATGTGTAATCAGACCTCACACTGCTGTGCTCTGTGCTCTCTGCAGCCAGTGTTATGTATTGTCCCTGGAGAGATGTGTAATCAGACCTCACACTGCTTTGCTCTGTGCTCTCTGCAGCCAGTGTTATGTACTGTCCCTGGAGAGATATGTAATCAGACCTCACACTGCTGTGCTCTGTGCTCTCTGCAGCCAGTGTTATGTATTGTCCCTGGAGAGATGTGTAATCAGACCTCACACTGCTGTGCTCTGTGCTCTCTGCAGCCAGTGTTATGTATTGTCCCTGGAGAGATGTGTAATTATACCTCACACTGCTGTGCTCTGTGCTCTCTGCAGCAAGTGTCATGTATTGTGCCTGGAGAGATGTTTAATCAGACCTCACACTGCTGTGCTCTGTGCTCTCTGCAGCCAGTGTTATGTATTGTCCCTGGAGAGATGTGTAATCAGACCTCACACTGCTGTGCTCTGTGCTCTGTGCAGCCAGTGTTATGTATTGTCCCTGGAGAGATGTGTAATTATACCTCACACTGCTGTGCTCTGTGCTCTCTGCAGCCAGTGTCATGTATTGTGCCTGGAGAGATGTGTAATCAGACCTCACACTGCTGTGGTCTGTGCTCTCTGCAGCCAGTGTTATGTATTGTCCCTGGAGAGATGTGTAATCAGACATCACACTGCTGTGCTCTGTGCTCTCTGCAGCCAGCGTTATGTACTGTCCCTGGAGAGATGTGTAATCAGACCTCACACTGCTGTGTTCTGTGCTCTCTGCAGCCAGTGTTAGGTATTGTCCCTGGAGAGATGTGTAATCAGACCTCACACTGCTGTGTTCTGTGCTCTCTGCAGCCAGTGTTATGTATTGTCCCTGGAGAGATGTGTAATCAGACCTCACACTGCTGTGCTCTGTGCCCTCTGCAGCCAGTGTTATGTATTGTCCCTGGAGAGATGTGTAATCAGACCTCACACTGCTGTGCTCTGTGCTCTCTGCAGCCAGTGTTATGTATTGTCCCTGGAGAGATGTGTAATCAGACCTCACACTGCTGTGCTCTGTGCTCTCTGCAGCCAGTGTTATGTATTGTCCCTGGAGAGATGCGTGATCATACCTCACACTGCTTTGCTCTGTGCTCTCTGCAGCCAGTGTTATGTATTGTCCCTGGAGAGATGTGTAATCAGACCTCACACTGCTGTGCTCTGTGCTCTCTGCAGCCAGTGTTATGTATTGTCCCTGGAGAGATGTGTAATCAGACCTCACACTGCTGTGCTCTGTGCCCTCTGCAGCCAGTGTTATGTATTGTCCCTGGAGAGATGTGTAATCAGACCTCACACTGCTGTGCTCTGTGCTCTCTGCAGCCAGTGTTATGTATTGTCCCTGGAGAGATGTGTAATTATACCTCACACTGCTGTGCTCTGTGCTCTCTGCAGCCAGTGTCATGTATTGTGCCTGGAGAGATGTGTAATCAGACCTCACACTGCTGTGCTCTGTGCTCTCTGCAGCCAGTGTTATGTATTGTCCCTGGAGAGATGTGCAATCAGACCTCACACTGCTGTGCTCTGTGCTCTCTGCAGCCAGTGTTATGTATTGTCCCTGGAGAGATGTGTAATTATACCTCACACTGCTGTGCTCTGTGCTCTCTGCAGCCAGTGTCATGTATTGTCCCTGGAGAGATGTGTAATCAGACCTCACACTGCTGTGCTCTGTGCTCTCTGCAGCCAGTGTTAGGTATTGTCCCTGGAGAGATGTGTAATCAGACCTCACACTGCTGTGCTCTGTGCTCTCTGCAGCCAGTGTTATGTATTGTCCCTGGAGAGATGTGTAATCAGACCTCACACTGCTGTGGTCTGTGCTCTCTGCAGCCAGTGTTATGTATTGTCCCTGGGAGATGTGTAATCAGACCTCACACTGCTGTGCTCTGTGCTCTCTGCAGCCAGTGTTATGTACTGTCCCTGGAGAGATGTGTAATCAGACCTCACACTGCTGTGCTCTGTGCTCTCTGCAGCCAGTGTTATGTATTGTCCCTGGAGAGATGTGTAATCAGACCTCACACTGCTGTGCTCTGTGCTCTCTGCAGCCAGTGTTAGGTATTGTCCCTGGAGAGATGTGTAATCAGACCTCACACTGCTTTGCTCTGTGCTCTCTGCAGCCAGTGTTATGTACTGTCCCTGGAGAGATGTGTAATCAGACCTCACACTGCTGTGCTCTGTGCTCTCTGCAGCCAGTGTTATGTATTGTCCCTGGAGAGATGAGTAATCAGACCTCACACTGCTGTGCTCTGTGCTCTCTGCAGCCAGTGTTATGTATTGTCCCTGGAGAGATGTGTAATCAGACCTCACACTGCTGTGCTCTGTGCTCTCTGCAGCCAGTGTTATGTATTGTCCCTGGAGAGATGTGCAATTATACCTCACACTGCTGTGCTCTGTGCTCTCTGCAGCCAGTGTTATGTATTGTCTCTGGAGAGATGTGTAATCATACCTCACACTGCTGTGCTCTGTGCTCTCTGCAGCCAGTGTTATGTATTGTACCTGGAGAGATGTGTAATCAGACCTCACACTGCTGTGCTCTGTGCTCTCTGCAGCCAGTGTTATGTATTGTCCCTGGAGAGATGTGTAATTAGACCTCACACTGCTGTGCTCTGTGCTCTGTGCAGCCAGTGTTATGTATTGTCCCTGGAGAGATGTGTAATCAGACCTCACACTGCTGTGCTCTGTGCTCTCTGCAGCCAGTATTGTCCCTGGAGAGATGTGTAATCAGACCTCACACTGCTGTGCTCTGTGCTCTCTGCAGCCAGTGTTATGTATTGTCCCTGGAGAGATGTGTAATCAGACCTCACACTGCTGTGCTCTGAGCTCTCTGCAGCCAGTGTTATGTATTGTCCCTGGAGAGATGTGTAATCAGACCTCACACTGCTGTGCTCTGTGCTCTCTGCAGCCAGTGCTATGTACTGTCCCTGGAGAGATGTGTAATCAGACCTCACACTGCTGTGCTCTGTGCTCTCTGCAGCCAGTGTTATGTATTGTCCCTGGAGAGATGTGTAATCAGACCTCACACTGCTGTGTTCTGTGCTCTCTGCAGCCAGTGTTATGTACTGTCCCTGGAGAGATGTGTAATCAGACCTCACACTGCTGTGTTCTGTGCTCTCTGCAGCCAGTGTTAGGTATTGTCCCTGGAGAGATGTGTAATCAGACCTCACACTGCTGTGTTCTGTGCTCTCTGCAGCCAGTGTTATGTATTGTCCCTGGAGAGATGTGTAATCAGACCTCACACTGCTGTGCTCTGTGCCCTCTGCAGCCAGTGTTATGTATTGTCCCTGGAGAGATGTGTAATCAGACCTCACACTGCTGTGCTCTGTGCTCTCTGCAGCCAGTGTTATGTATTGTCCCTGGAGAGATGTGTAATCACACCTCACACTGCTGTGCTCTGTGCTCTCTGCAGCCAGTGTTATGTATTGTCCCTGGAGAGATGGGTGATCATACCTCACACTGCTTTGCTCTGTGCTCTCTGCAGCCAGTGTTATGTATTGTCCCTGGAGAGATGTGTAATTATACCTCACACTGCTGTGCTCTGTGCTCTCTGCAGCCAGTGTTATGTACTGTCCCTGGAGAGATGTGTAATCAGACCTCACACTGCTGTGCTCTGTGCTCTCTGCAGCCAGTGTTATGTATTGTCCCTGGAGAGATGTGTAATCAGACCTCACACTGCTGTGCTCTGTGCTCTCTGCAGCCAGTGTCATGTATTGTGCCTGGAGAGATGTGTAATCAGACCTCACACTGCTGTGCTCTCTGCAGCCAGTGTTATGTATTGTCCCTGGAGAGATGTGTAATCAGACCTCACACTGCTGTGCTCTGTGCTCTCTGCAGCCAGTGTTATGTATTGTCCCTGGAGAGATGTGTAATTATACCTCACACTGCTGTGCTCTGTGCTCTCTGCAGCCAGTGTTAGGTATTGTCCCTGGAGAGATGTGTAATCAGACCTCACACTGCTGTGCTCTGTGCTCTCTGCAGCCAGTGTTATGTATTGTCCCTGGAGAGATGTGTAATCAGACCTCACACTGCTGTGGTCTGTGCTCTCTGCAGCCAGTGTTATGTATTGTCCCTGGGGAGATGTGTAATCAGACCTCACACTGCTGTGCTCTGTGCTCTCTGCAGCCAGTGTTATGTACTGTCCCTGGAGAGATGTGTAATCAGACCTCACACTGCTGTGTTCTGTGCTCTCTGCAGCCAGTGTTAGGTATTGTCCCTGGAGAGATGTGTAATCAGACCTCACACTGCTTTGCTCTGTGCTCTCTGCAGCCAGTGTTATGTACTGTCCCTGGAGAGATGTGTAATCAGACCTCACACTGCTGTGCTCTGTGCTATCTGCAGCCAGTGTTATGTATTGTCCCTGGAGAGATGTGTAATCAGACCTCACACTGCTGTGCTCTGTGCTCTCTGCAGCCAGTGTTATGTATTGTCCCTGGAGAGATGTGCAATTATACCTCACACTGCTGTGCTCTGTGCTCTCTGCAGCCAGTGTTATGTATTGTCTCTGGAGAGATGTGTAATCATACCTCACACTGCTGTGCTCTGTGCTCTCTGCAGCCAGTGTTATGTATTGTACCTGGAGAGATGTGTAATCAGACCTCACACTGCTGTGCTCTGTGCTCTCTGCAGCCAGTGTTATGTATTGTCCCTGGAGAGATGTGTAATCAGACCTCACACTGCTGTGCTCTGTGCTCTGTGCAGCCAGTGTTATGTATTGTCCCTGGAGAGATGTGTAATTATACCTCACACTGCTGTGCTCTGTGCTCTCTGCAGCCAGTGTCATGTATTGTCCCTGGAGAGATGTGTAATCAGACCTCACACTGCTGTGCTCTGTGCTCTCTGCAGCCAGTGTTATGTATTGTCCCTGGAGAGATGTGTAATCAGACCTCACACTGCTGTGCTCTGTGCTCTCTGCAGCCAGTGTTATGTATTGTCCCTGGAGAGATGTGTAATCAGACCTCACACTGCTTTGCTCTGTGCTCTCTGCAGCCAGTGTTATGTACTGTCCCTGGAGAGATATGTAATCAGACCTCACACTGCTGTGCTCTGTGCTCTCTGCAGCCAGTGTTATGTATTGTCCCTGGAGAGATGTGTAATCAGACCTCACACTGCTGTGCTCTGTGCTCTCTGCAGCCAGTGTTATGTATTGTCCCTGGAGAGATGTGTAATTATACCTCACACTGCTGTGCTCTGTGCTCTCTGCAGCAAGTGTCATGTATTGTGCCTGGAGAGATGTGTAATCAGACCTCACACTGCTGTGCTCTGTGCTCTCTGCAGCCAGTGTTATGTATTGTCCCTGGAGAGATGTGTTATCAGACCTCAGACTGCTGTGCTCTGTGCTCTGTGCAGCCAGTGTTATGTATTGTCCCTGGAGAGATGTGTAATTATACCTCACACTGCTGTGCTCTGTGCTCTCTGCAGCCAGTGTTATGTACTGCCCCTGGAGAGATGTGTAATCAGACCTCACACTGCTGTGCTCTGTGCTCTCTGCAGCCAGTGTCATGTATTGTGCCTGGAGAGATGTGTAATCAGACCTCACACTGCTGTGGTCTGTGCTCTCTGCAGCCAGTGTTATGTATTGTCCCTGGAGAGATGTGTAATCAGACATCACACTGCTGTGCTCTGTGCTCTCTGCAGCCAGTGTTATGTACTGTCCCTGGAGAGATGTGTAATCAGACCTCACACTGCTGTGTTCTGTGCTCTCTGCATCCAGTGTTAGGTATTGTCCCTGGAGAGATGTGTAATCAGACCTCACACTGCTGTGTTCTGTGCTCTCTGCAGCCAGTGTTATGTATTGTCCCTGGAGAGATGTGTAATCAGACCTCACACTGCTGTGCTCTGTGCTCTCTGCAGCCAGTGTTATGTATTGTCCCTGGAGAGATGTGTAATCAGACCTCACACTGCTGTGCTCTGTGCTCTCTACAGCCAGTGTTATGTATTGTCCCTGGAGAGATGTGTAATCAGACCTCACATTGCTGTGCTCTGTGCTCTCTGCAGCCAGTGTTATGTACTGTCCCTGGAGAGATGTGTAATCAGACCTCACACTGCTGTGTTCTGTGCTCTCTGCAGCCAGTGTTAGGTATTGTCCCTGGAGAGATGTGTAATCAGACCTCACACTGCTTTGCTCTGTGCTCTCTGCAGCCAGTGTTATGTACTGTCCCTGGAGAGATGTGTAATCAGACCTCACACTGCTGTGCTCTGTGCTCTCTGCAGCCAGTGTTATGTATTGTCCCTGGAGAGATGTGTAATCAGACCTCACACTGCTGTGCTCTGTGCTCTCTGCAGCCAGTGTTATGTATTGTCCCTGGAGAGATGTGCAATTATACCTCACACTGCTGTGCTCTGTGCTCTCTGCAGCCAGTGTTATGTATTGTCTCTGGAGAGATGTGTAATCATACCTCACACTGCTGTGCTCTGTGCTCTCTGCAGCCAGTGTTATGTATTGTACCTGGAGAGATGTGTAATCAGACCTCACACTGCTGTGCTCTGTGCTCTCTGCAGCCAGTGTTATGTATTGTCCCTGGAGAGATGTGTAATCAGACCTCACACTGCTGTGCTCTGTGCTCTCTGCAGCCAGTGTCATGTATTGTCCCTGGAGAGATGTGTAATCAGACCTCACACTGCTTTGCTCTGTGCTCTCTGCAGCCAGTGTTATGTACTGTCCCTGGAGAGATATGTAATCAGACCTCACACTGCTGTGCTCTGTGCTCTCTGCAGCCAGTGTTATGTATTGTCCCTGGAGAGATGTGTAATCAGACCTCACACTGCTGTGCTCTGTGCTCTGTGCAGCCAGTGTTATGTATTGTCCCTGGAGAGATGTGTAATCAGACCTCACACTGCTTTGCTCTGTGCTCTCTGCAGCCAGTGTTATGTACTGTCCCTGGAGAGATATGTAATCAGACCTCACACTGCTGTGCTCTGTGCTCTCTGCAGCCAGTGTTATGTATTGTCCCTGGAGAGATGTGTAATCAGACCTCACACTGCTGTGCTCTGTGCTCTGTGCAGCCAGTGTTATGTATTGTCCCTGGAGAGATGTGTAATTATACCTCACACTGCTGTGCTCTGTGCTCTCTGCAGCCAGTGTCATGTATTGTGCCTGGAGAGATGTGTAATCAGACCTCACACTGCTGTGGTCTGTGCTCTCTGCAGCCAGTGTTATGTATTGTCCCTGGAGAGATGTGTAATCAGACATCACACTGCTGTGCTCTGTGCTCTCTGCAGCCAGTGTTATGTACTGTCCCTGGAGAGATGTGTAATCAGACCTCACACTGCTGTGTTCTGTGCTCTCTGCAGCCAGTGTTAGGTATTGTCCCTGGAGAGATGTGTAATCAGACCTCACACTGCTGTGTTCTGTGCTCTCTGCAGCCAGTGTTATGTATTGTCCCTGGAGAGATGTGTAATCAGACCTCACACTGCTGTGCTCTGTGCCCTCTGCAGCCAGTGTTATGTATTGTCCCTGGAGAGATGTGTAATCAGACCTCACACTGCTGTGCTCTGTGCTCTCTGCAGCCAGTGTTATGTATTGTCCCTGGAGAGATGTGTAATCAGACCTCACACTGCTGTGCTCTGTGCTCTCTGCAGCCAGTGTTATGTATTGTCCCTGGAGAGATGTGTAATCAGACCTCACACTGCTGTGCTCTGTGCTCTCTGCAGCCAGTGTCATGTATTGTGCCTGGAGAGATGTGTAATCAGACCTCACACTGCTGTGCTCTGTGCTCTCTGCAGCCAGTGTTATGTATTGTCCCTGGAGAGATGTGTAATCAGACCTCACACTGCTGTGCTCTGTGCTCTCTGCAGCCAGTGTTATGTATTGTCCCTGGAGAGATGTGTAATCAGACCTCACACTGCTGTGGTCTGTGCTCTCTGCAGCCAGTGTTATGTATTGTCCCTGGGGAGATGTGTAATCAGACCTCACACTGCTGTGCTCTGTGCTCTCTGCAGCCAGTGTTATGTACTGTCCCTGGAGAGATGTGTAATCAGACCTCACACTGCTGTGTTCTGTGCTCTCTGCAGCCAGTGTTAGGTATTGTCCCTGGAGAGATGTGTAATCAGACCTCACACTGCTTTGCTCTGTGCTCTCTGCAGCCAGTGTTATGTACTGTCCCTGGAGAGATGTGTAATCAGACCTCACACTGCTGTGCTCTGTGCTCTCTGCAGCCAGTGTTATGTATTGTCCCTGGAGAGATGTGTAATCAGACCTCACACTGCTGTGCTCTGTGCTCTCTGCAGCCAGTGTTATGTATTGTCCCTGGAGAGATGTGCAATTATACCTCACACTGCTGTGCTCTGTGCTCTCTGCAGCCAGTGTTATGTATTGTCTCTGGAGAGATGTGTAATCATACCTCACACTGCTGTGCTCTGTGCTCTCTGCAGCCAGTGTTATGTATTGTACCTGGAGAGATGTGTAATCAGACCTCACACTGCTGTGCTCTGTGCTCTCTGCAGCCAGTGTTATGTATTGTCCCTGGAGAGATGTGTAATCAGACCTCACACTGCTGTGCTCTGTGCAGCCAGTGTTATGTATTGTCCCTGGAGAGATGTGTAATTATACCTCACACTGCTGTGCTCTGTGCTCTCTGCAGCCAGTGTCATGTATTGTCCTTGGAGAGATGTGTAATCAGACCTCACACTGCTGTGCTCTGTGCTCTCTGCAGCCAGTGTTATGTATTGTCCCTGGAGAGATGTGTAATCAGACCTCACACTGCTTTGCTCTGTGCTCTCTGCAGCCAGTGTTATGTATTGTCCCTGGAGAAATGTGTAATCAGACCTCACACTGCTGTGCTCTGTGCTCTCTGCAGCCAGTGTTATGTACTGTCCCTGGAGAGATATGTAATCAGACCTCACACTGCTGTGCTCTGTGCTCTCTGCAGCCAGTGTTATGTATTGTCCCTGGAGAGATGTGTAATCAGACCTCACACTGCTGTGCTCTGTGCTCTCTGCAGCCAGTGTTATGTATTGTCCCTGGAGAGATGTGTAATCAGACCTCACACTGCTTTGCTCTGTGCTCTCTGCAGCCAGTGTTATGTACTGTCCCTGGAGAGATATGTAATCAGACCTCACACTGCTGTGCTCTGTGCTCTCTGCAGCCAGTGTTATGTATTGTCCCTGGAGAGATGTGTAATCAGACCTCACACTGCTGTGCTCTGTGCTCTCTGCAGCCAGTGTTATGTATTGTCCCTGGAGAGATGTGTAATTATACCTCACACTGCTGTGCTCTGTGCTCTCTGCAGCAAGTGTCATGTATTGTGCCTGGAGAGATGTTTAATCAGACCTCACACTGCTGTGCTCTGTGCTCTCTGCAGCCAGTGTTATGTATTGTCCCTGGAGAGATGTGTAATCAGACCTCACACTGCTGTGCTCTGTGCTCTGTGCAGCCAGTGTTATGTATTGTCCCTGGAGAGATGTGTAATTATACCTCACACTGCTGTGCTCTGTGCTCTCTGCAGCCAGTGTCATGTATTGTGCCTGGAGAGATGTGTAATCAGACCTCACACTGCTGTGGTCTGTGCTCTCTGCAGCCAGTGTTATGTATTGTCCCTGGAGAGATGTGTAATCAGACATCACACTGCTGTGCTCTGTGCTCTCTGCAGCCAGCGTTATGTACTGTCCCTGGAGAGATGTGTAATCAGACCTCACACTGCTGTGTTCTGTGCTCTCTGCAGCCAGTGTTAGGTATTGTCCCTGGAGAGATGTGTAATCAGACCTCACACTGCTGTGTTCTGTGCTCTCTGCAGCCAGTGTTATGTATTGTCCCTGGAGAGATGTGTAATCAGACCTCACACTGCTGTGCTCTGTGCCCTCTGCAGCCAGTGTTATGTATTGTCCCTGGAGAGATGTGTAATCAGACCTCACACTGCTGTGCTCTGTGCTCTCTGCAGCCAGTGTTATGTATTGTCCCTGGAGAGATGTGTAATCAGACCTCACACTGCTGTGCTCTGTGCTCTCTGCAGCCAGTGTTATGTATTGTCCCTGGAGAGATGCGTGATCATACCTCACACTGCTTTGCTCTGTGCTCTCTGCAGCCAGTGTTATGTATTGTCCCTGGAGAGATGTGTAATCAGACCTCACACTGCTGTGCTCTGTGCTCTCTGCAGCCAGTGTTATGTATTGTCCCTGGAGAGATGTGTAATCAGACCTCACACTGCTGTGCTCTGTGCCCTCTGCAGCCAGTGTTATGTATTGTCCCTGGAGAGATGTGTAATCAGACCTCACACTGCTGTGCTCTGTGCTCTCTGCAGCCAGTGTTATGTATTGTCCCTGGAGAGATGTGTAATTATACCTCACACTGCTGTGCTCTGTGCTCTCTGCAGCCAGTGTCATGTATTGTGCCTGGAGAGATGTGTAATCAGACCTCACACTGCTGTGCTCTGTGCTCTCTGCAGCCAGTGTTATGTATTGTCCCTGGAGAGATGTGCAATCAGACCTCACACTGCTGTGCTCTGTGCTCTCTGCAGCCAGTGTTATGTATTGTCCCTGGAGAGATGTGTAATTATACCTCACACTGCTGTGCTCTGTGCTCTCTGCAGCCAGTGTCATGTATTGTCCCTGGAGAGATGTGTAATCAGACCTCACACTGCTGTGCTCTGTGCTCTCTGCAGCCAGTGTTAGGTATTGTCCCTGGAGAGATGTGTAATCAGACCTCACACTGCTGTGCTCTGTGCTCTCTGCAGCCAGTGTTATGTATTGTCCCTGGAGAGATGTGTAATCAGACCTCACACTGCTGTGGTCTGTGCTCTCTGCAGCCAGTGTTATGTATTGTCCCTGGGAGATGTGTAATCAGACCTCACACTGCTGTGCTCTGTGCTCTCTGCAGCCAGTGTTATGTACTGTCCCTGGAGAGATGTGTAATCAGACCTCACACTGCTGTGCTCTGTGCTCTCTGCAGCCAGTGTTATGTATTGTCCCTGGAGAGATGTGTAATCAGACCTCACACTGCTGTGCTCTGTGCTCTCTGCAGCCAGTGTTAGGTATTGTCCCTGGAGAGATGTGTAATCAGACCTCACACTGCTTTGCTCTGTGCTCTCTGCAGCCAGTGTTATGTACTGTCCCTGGAGAGATGTGTAATCAGACCTCACACTGCTGTGCTCTGTGCTCTCTGCAGCCAGTGTTATGTATTGTCCCTGGAGAGATGAGTAATCAGACCTCACACTGCTGTGCTCTGTGCTCTCTGCAGCCAGTGTTATGTATTGTCCCTGGAGAGATGTGTAATCAGACCTCACACTGCTGTGCTCTGTGCTCTCTGCAGCCAGTGTTATGTATTGTCCCTGGAGAGATGTGCAATTATACCTCACACTGCTGTGCTCTGTGCTCTCTGCAGCCAGTGTTATGTATTGTCTCTGGAGAGATGTGTAATCATACCTCACACTGCTGTGCTCTGTGCTCTCTGCAGCCAGTGTTATGTATTGTACCTGGAGAGATGTGTAATCAGACCTCACACTGCTGTGCTCTGTGCTCTCTGCAGCCAGTGTTATGTATTGTCCCTGGAGAGATGTGTAATTAGACCTCACACTGCTGTGCTCTGTGCTCTGTGCAGCCAGTGTTATGTATTGTCCCTGGAGAGATGTGTAATCAGACCTCACACTGCTGTGCATTGCTACATTACCCCAATGCACTAGGAGAATCTATAATCCTGGAATCTAAATCCATAAATCACAGTCCTGCTGCTACTAACAAGATACACAAGATTACAACTCTCTCCAGGGACAATACAAAACACTTGCTGCAGAGACCACAGAGCACAGCAGTGTGAGGTCTGATTACACATCTCTCCAGGGACAATACATAACACTGGCTGCAGAGAGCACAGAGCACAGCAGTGTGAGGTCTGATTACACATCTCTCCAGGGACAATACATAACACTGGCTGCAGAGAGCACACAGCACAGCAGTGTGAGGTCTGATTACACATCTCTCCAGGGACAATACATAACACTGGCTGCAGAGAGCACAGAGCACAGCAGTGTGAGGTCTGATTACACATCTCTCCAGGGACAATACATAACACTGTCTGCAGAGAGCACAGGGCACAGCAGTGTGAGGTCGGATTACACATCTCTCCAGGGACAATACATAACACTGGCTGCAGAGAGCACAGAGCACAGCAGTGTGAGGTCTGATTACACATCTCTCCAGGGACAATACATAACACTGTCTGCAGAGAACACAGAGCACAGCAGTGTGAGGTCTGATTACACATCTCTCCAGGGACAATACATAACACTGGCTGCAGAGAGCATAGAGCACAGCAGTGTGAGGTCTGATTACACATCTCTCCAGGGACAGTACATAACACTGGCTGCAGAGAACACAGAGCACAGCAGTGTGAGGTCTGATTACACATTTCTCCAGGGACAATACATAACACTGTCTGCAGAGAGCACAGGGCACAGCAGTGTGAGGTCGGATTACACATCTCCCTAGGGACAATACATAACACTGGCTGCAGAGAGCACAGAGCACAGCAGTGTGAGGTCTGATTACACATCTCTCCAGGGACAATACATAACACTGGCTGCAGAGAGCACAGGGCACAGCAGTGTGAGGTCGGATTACACATCTCCCTAGGGACAATACATAACACTGGCTGCAGAGAGCACAGAGCACAGCAGTGTGAGGTCTGATTACACATCTCTCCAGGGACAATACATAACACTGGCTGCAGAGAGCACAGGGCACAGCAGTGTGAGGTCTGATTACACATCTCTCCAGGGACAATACATAACACTGGCTGCAGAGAGCACAGAGTACAGCAGTGTGAGGTCTGATTACACATCTCTCCAGGGACAATACATAACACTGGCTGCAGAGAGCACAGAGCACAGCAGTGTGAGGTCTGATTACACATCTCTCCAGGGACAATACATAACACTGGCTGCAGAGAGCACAGAGCACAGCAGTGTGAGGTCTGATTACACATCTCTCCAGGGACAATACATAACGCTGGCTGCAGAGAGCACAGAGCACAGCAGTGTGAGGTCTGATTACACATCTCTCCGGGGACAATACATAACACTGGCTGCAGAGACCACAGAGCACAGCAGTGTGAGGTCTGATTACACATCTCTCCAGGGACAATACATACCACTGGATGCAGAGAGCACAGAGCACAGCAGTGTGAGGTCTGATTACACATCTCTCCAGGGACAATACATAACACTGGCTGCAGAGAGCACAGAGCACAGCAGTGTGAGGTCTGATTACACATCTCTCCAGGGACAATACATAACACTGGCTGCAGAGAGCACAGAGCACAGAAGTGTGAGGTCTGATTACAAATCTCTCCAGGGACAATACATAACACTGGCTGCAGAGAGCACAGAGCACAGCAGTGTGAGGTCTGATTACACATCTCTCCAGGGACAGTACATAACACTGGCTGCAGAGAGCACAGAGCACAGCAGTGTGAGGTCTGATTACACATCTCTCCAGGGACAATACATAACACTGGCTGCAGAGAGCACAGAGCACAGCAGTGTGAGGTCTGATTACACATCTCTCCAGGGACAATACATAACAGTGGCTGCAGAGAGCACAGAGCACAGCAGTGTGAGGTCTGATTACACATCTCTCCAGGGACAATACATAACAGTGGCTGCAGAGAGCACAGAGCACAGCAGTGTGAGGTCTGATTACACATCTCTCCAGGGACAATACATGACACTGTATGGTTTCATCTGCTGACAGATCCCTTTAAGCCCCCTGTTCCTGTCCTATCAGGGGTGTTAGGCTTCACCTCTCGGCTCCCGGCATCTCATCAGGCAGATTCCTAATCAGAAATCCTGTGTGCGCCTCCACCTCAGCGCATTAGCGGGAGGATTCAATCATTCGCCATAAAATACCATCCGGCTGCGCAGGAACATTATCATCATCCGCCGCTCATCTGCCTCATTTTAATCTGGTTTTAATCCCTACTTGTTTTTTAGGGGGTGAGGAGGGGGGGGGATTTATATTACATTTTTATATTAAATTGCAAAAAAATAAAAAATTTAAACGAAAAATCAAATAAATAAATAAAGAAGACAAGGGAGGGGGCAGCAACGGGGGGAGAGGGGCAGCAATGGGGGAGAGGGGCAGCAACGGGGGGAGAGGGGCAGCAACGGGAGGAGAGGGGCAGCAACGGGGGGAGAGGGGCAGCAACGGGGGGAGAGGGGCAGCAACGGGGGGAGAGGGGCAGCAACGGGGGGGAGAGGGGCAGCAACGGGGGGAGAGGGGCAGCAACAGGAGGGAGAGGGGCAGCAACGGGGGGAGAGGGGCAGCAACGGGGGGGAGAGGGGCAGCAACGGGGGGAGAGGGGCAGCAACAGGGGGAGAGGGGCAGCAACGGGGGGAGAGGGGCAGCAACAGGGGGAGAGGGGCAGCAACGGGAGGAGAGGGGCAGCAACGGGAGGAGAGGGGCAGCAACAGGGGGAGAGGGGCAGCAACGGGGGGAGAGGGGCAGCAACGGGGGGAGAGGGGCAGCAACGGGGGGAGAGGGGCAGCAACAGGGGGAGAGGGGCAGCAACGGGGGGAGAGGGGCAGCAATGGGGGGAGAGGGGCAGCAACGGGGGGAGAGGGGCAGCAACGGGGGGAGAGGGGCAGCAACGGGGGGAGAGGGGCAGCAACGGGGGGAGAGGGGCAGCAATGGGGGAGAGGGGCAGCAACGGGGGGAGAGGGGCAGCAACCGGAGGAGAGGGGCAGCAACGGGGGGAGAGGGGAAGCAACGGGGAGAGAGGGGCAGCAACCGGAGGAGAGGGGCAGCAACAGGGGGAGAGGGGCAGCAACGGGGGGAGAGGGGCAGCAACGGGGGGAGAGGGGCAGCAACCGGAGGAGAGGGGCAGCAACAGGGGGAGAGGGGAAGCAACGGGGGGAGAGGGGCAGCAACCGGAGGAGAGGGGCAGCAACAGGGGGAGAGGGGCAGCAATGGGGGGAGAGGGGCAGCAACAGGGGGAGAGGGGCAGCAACGGGGGGAGAGGGGCAGCAACCGGAGGAGAAGGGCAGCAACGAAGGGAGGGGGCAGCAACGGGGGGAGAGGGGCAGCAACGGGGGGGGGGAGGGGCAGCAACGGAGGGAGAGGGGCAGCAATGGGGGGAGAGGATCAGCAACAGGGGGAGAGGGGCAGCAACAGGAGGGAGAGGGGCAGCAATGGGAAGGAGAGGGGCAGCAACGGGGAGAGAGGGGCAGCAACAGGAGGGAGAGGGGCAGCAATGGGAAGGAGAGGGGCAGCTGCTGTGGGAGGGAGAGGGGCAGCAACGTGAGGGAGTGGGGCAGCTGTGGGATTGGGGCAGCTGCTGCAGGAGGGGATCAGGAATCCTCACATAAGTTCAGGTTTGGAGGCAGATGTCGGGGGCGGGGGGGGGTGGTATCTGTATCAGTATTCAGCACCACGGACAATGGCCTCCACCTTCTACCTGTGGAAAAGATGATTCCGGAAGTAACATTGTCTCTCGATGTCGTTACATCCTAATTAACTCCTGCAGACAAAGAAGACGCCTCCGCAGGGTGAATCCGTCTCCACTTCTCCCAGATCTTTCCGCCGCCGTCTTCTCGCTGAGAGATTTCAGGCATCAATTCTAGAAAAAGGAGAATTTAATATAACGGCGGCGCGTGCTGCGCCAGACGAAGAGGAAATGAGACGAAACGCGTAATGACTGCCAGGAGTGACTGCAGCATCGTGTCTCCTGTACTCCAGTCACATCCAGAGCTGCTGCACATGTAGGGCTACACCGTGGAGGTGGAGAGATTTGTTTTTAGTCACTTCCTTTGACCCTTTAAACGAGCGCAGGGTCAGCTCACTGTGCGTGCCCCGTTACCCTGCGCGGGTCCTGCAGGCAGCGGGGAGATTACAGGTGTGACATCTGGTGTGGTGATGGGCTCCGTCTCTGTTTGTGGTAACAGTGGGGGAGCAGGGGAGGCATCGGCCGCAAGGCCGGACAGTCAGGGCGGCTCGGCAGTAGCAAGACCGTCAAAATCCAGTGCTGTGGTGCGTCCCCCAGTGGGAGGGGGGGGGGGATAGCCCGGCACTGGTGGCAGCTTCCAGTGCCTCGGCGCCTCTTCATGCCTCGGCGCCTCTTCATGCTGTCGCTGCTGATCACTTGGTTATGGAGCGGCGGCAGTGTGGAGGGGTCGCTGAGGCTGAGGGCTCCGGACCTCCCAGACAGAGAGTGTTATTCTGTGTTGGTGTTGGGGATAATGAGAATTCTGTGGAGACTGAAAATCAGCGGCGCCTCACACCGGCTAAGGAGCAGCGGCGAATGTTTCCAAGCCCCAGGAGAAGTAAAATAACATCTGCTACCGATGATGCGGAGGGCACAAGTGTGACAAGAGTTAGTGTCCCCTTTGGGCGATGCTCTGCGAGGGGACCCCCGTCCCTTGTGCCTGAAGATGCGGAGGTGGTCATGTCCCCTAATGTTGTTGTTGGTCCAGCCAGTGTGAGTGGTGTCAGTAATGTTGTGGTGGATAATGTGAATGGTGTGAGTGGTGCTGAACCGTTACCAGTTATGGGGGTGAGTGATGGAGTGACTGGTGGTGTGAGTGGTGCGGCTGAGGTGGGTAGTATTAATGTGGTGGGTGCAGGGGTTGGTCCGGTTGCTCCCCCAGTGGCGGCCCCCGTTAAGAGCTATGCCAGTGTCGCTGCTGGGGGAAGTAGGGTTCCATCATCCTCGTCTCTGGGCTCTGGGGACGGCTTTTTGCAACGGAGCCTCCTGCAGGCCTTACAGAAGGGAGAAAGGACGATCATCCAATGTACTGGATGAGGAGGTCAGGAGGATCGAGAGAGAGGAAGGTGCCACGTCCTCAGACTCCTCCCATTATGAGAGTATGGATGAGGATAATAGGGCGTGGCTAGAGGAAAAGCGTAAGCGTGGCGCCAAAAAGAAGAAAAAGGGTAAAAAGAAGGGAGGTGTAAGATCTTCTCCCTCCCTGACTAAGGTACCCAAGGAAGGTGCAACCGACCCCCCGCTGGTCAAACTTTCAAATCGATTCCTGGCCCTGGATGGAGCCTCTCCTGCCGATGGAGGGGCAGAGGGTGAAGGGCCAGAGGTGGCGGAGCCTGCAGGGGGCGCCGAGTCTCCCCCTGGGGAGTCAGGGTCCTCAGGAGGGGAGACTGGCCCAGAGTCTGGAGACGAGGATGAGGGGGCAGGTCCTGGATCTGCCCCTGAAGCATCAGAGGTGCGGGAGATGGACACCACAATATGTCTAAAAAGGGGGTGTTCATTTCCCGAGGGTGGTGGTAAGATGGGTAAAAAGAAAGCCGTCTAACTCAATCACTCATGATGGCGGCACCCACTCCGTTGACGCTGGCGTCCATTAATGTCGCCAGCATTAAGTCTGATGCGGCTAGATTTGCGGCCTTTGATTTTCTCGGCCGTGTTGAAACCGACATTTTATTTTTGCAGGAGACCAGGCTGCCAGATTTGGCGGCCGTGTTTAAAGCTAAGAGGGAATGGAGACACGGGCCTTCCTATTGGTCTCTTGCGGCCGAGCCGTATAGCGGAGTGGCGGTAGAATGCCGACGAGTTATTGAGTTAGAAATGGGGAGGTGCCTGATCCTGGATGTCCTCATGAAGGGACAAGAACTTCGTCTTATTAACATCTATGGTCCCCAGTCCAAGTGGGGCAGGAAGTGTCTCTTTATGAGGATCAAGCCCTACCTTTTTACAAGTCGGCAGGTGGTCTTTGGAGGGGACTTCAATGCTGTCACGAGGTCCCAGGATAGGGGAGGTTCCAGAGACAAGCTGACTTATGATAGCGTCGCTCTTAATAGCATAGCTAGTGAGGCTCGCCTGGTGGATGTCCACATCCGGCACACCCCAGGCCACGCGGGGTTCACCTATTATAGGGGTAGCTGCAGGTCTAGAATAGACAGGTTTTATTTAAAGGAGGAAGCCATCTCTTCAGCAGTGTCCGTTGTTGAGGTGGAGTTCTCCGACCACTGTCTAATTTTGTTTTCTCTGAATGTTACAGAGACCCCCCGGATGGGAAGAGGCTACTGGAAGCTCAATTCGTCTCTCCTGGAAGAAGCAGAGATAAGACAATCCTTTGAGGACTTTCTTCAGAGCCAGGTACCATTGCTGGGCCTTTGTAGCAGTAAGTCAGAGTGGTAGGAGATGCTCAAGAAAAGGGTGGCGAGATTCTTCCGCCAGCTCTCGAGCCTCAGGAGCCTGGACAGGTACCGCCTGTATCAGGGCCTGAGGAGGAAACTCCAGCATCTCGTCTCGTCTGGAGGTAGTCGTGAGGACATCTCCAGAGTGAAATCCTTGCTGAAGAGGTGTCAGTACGATAGACACGCATCTTTGGTTTTTGAGAGGGATTACGGGAAATACCGCTCGCCCGACCCTTACAGGAACTGCAAGATGTCAGTGAATGGTAAAGTTGTCACAGGACTGGTTGACAGTACGGGATCCCTGAAAAGGTCCAGATCAGGGATTCTGGAGGTCGTCAGATCCTTCTACTCGCACCTCTTGGGCAGGAAGGATCTAGATCGGGATGTGATGTCGGCTTTCCAGGCTGAAACTGTCTCTGAGCCAGGAGTAGACCCCTCTCTTGATGTTTTGACTGAAGTGATCAGGGAAGAGGAAGTCAGCCGGGCGATTGAAGGGCTCGCCCTCAAGAAATCGCCAGGTCCGGATGGCTTAACATCCGAGTTTTATAAGACCTTTAAGGACGCCTTGGTTCCCCTCTTGACTGAGGTATTCAATGAGTGTCTTTCCTCGGGCACTCTGCCGAAGTCAATGAGGAGGTCTGCCCTGATCATCCTGTCAAAGGGTAAGGACTGATCTCGTATTGAGAACTGGCGTCCCTTAGCGCTTCTCAATAACGAAGGTTTTGGCAAAGGTGCTGTTTAATCGGCTGGTGCAGTTTGCGCCCCGGCTCCTTTCGGGGACCCAGCACTGCTCTGTTCCAGGCCGCAGTACATTTAGTGCTGTGCTTTGTGTCCGGGAGGCAGTGGAGCAGGGCAGGGCTGGTAACTGGAAGGGGTACTTGCTGTCCTTGGACCAGGCAAAAGCGTTTGATCGGGTTAACCACGAGTACCTCTGGTCTGTCCTTCTGAGGTATGGCCTGCCGGGGGAGTTTGTCAATTGGCTGAAAGTTTTGTACGCAGGGGCAGAGAGTTTCCCGCTTGTGAACGGATGGATTGGCCGCCCTTTTGAGGTTTGAGGTGTTCGCCAGGGTTGTCCTCTGAGCCCACTACTGTACGTGTTCGCGATTGACCCATTTGGATTTGTAGTCCATTTTTGGGAGTGTGTGGGCATCTTCCGTCTCACGCTACCCCGGTTCTGAAGGTGATTCGCCGGTGGGGTCTGGGAATGTGAGGGATCAGGTCCATGTTGAGGAAACTCCTTGACAAAAGGGTTCTGTTGACCCATTTCCGGAAACCTCTGGCCCTCAGATGTTGCTCAAGTTGGTGGAAAAGCTGTGGAAAGCTGTGTGTGAGGGACAATCTGAAGTGTAGGAGCTCTGAGGAAAGGGGTTGTCCCCGGGAGGAGTGTGGTGGCCTGCTGGAGAGCATGGACCACTTCCTGCTTCACTGCCCCTTTAACACAGAGGTGTACAACCGGGTGGGCGCTTCCATCCATTGGCCCGGGTTGGCTGGTCTCTTCTATGCGGAGTGGGCCTATGGAGCATTCAGAGGTCTGGGTGGCCGGGACCGCTGCACGTTATTCCTAGTTAGCCTAGTGGTCAGGTACCACACGTGGAACGCACAGTGTTTAGTATCGACGCAGCGTAAAATCCTCCCGGTGGATGAGGTGGTTAGGAACATTCTGGGTAACCTGGTGAAGGTGCGCTCTCTGGAGTTTGAGAGGCTGGGCACGGGGAGGGCCTCTCTCCTTAGTGTCCTTTAGTCAGTCCTCTCCCCCTGGTGAAGGTGCGCTCTCTGGAGTATGAGAGGCTGGGCACGGGGAGGACCTCTCTCCTTAGTGTCCCTTAGTCTGTCCTCTCCCCCTGGTGAAGGTGCGCTCTCTGGAGTATGAGAGGCTGGGCACGGGGAGGACCTCTCTCCTTAGTGTCCCTTAGTCTTTCCTCTCCCCTCCTGGTGAAGGTGCGCTCTCTGGAGTATGAGAGGCTGGGCACGGGGAGGGTCTCTCTCCTTAGTGTCTCTTAGTCTGTCCTCTCCCCTCCTGGTGAAGGTGTGCTCTCTGGAGTATGAGAGGCTGGGCACGGGGAGGGTCTCTCTCCTTAGTGTCCCTTAGTCTGTCCTCTCCCCCTGGTGAAGGTGCACTCTCTGGAGTATGAGGGGCTGGGCACGGGGAGGGCCTCTCTCCTTTGGAGGGGGTTCTCCTTAGTGTCCCTTAGTCTGTCCTCTCCCCTCCTGGTGAAGGTGCGCTCTCTGGAGTATGAGAGGCTGGGCACGGGGAGGACCTCTCTCCTTAGTGTCCCTTAGTCTGTCCTCTCCCCCCTGGTGAAGGTGCACTCTCTGGAGTATGAGCGGCTGGGCACGGGGAGGGCCTCTCTCCTTAGTGTCCCTTAGTCTGTCCTCTCCCCCCTGGTGAAGGTGCACTCTCTGGAGTATGAGCGGCTGGGCACGGGGAGGGCCTCTCTCCTTAGTGCCCCTTAGTCTGTCCTCTCCTCCTGGTGAAGGTGCGCTCTCTGGAGTATGAGAGGCTGGGCACGGGGAGGGCCTCTCTCCTTAGTGCCCCTTAGTCTGTCCTCTCCCCCTGGTGAAGGTGCACTCTCTGGAGTATGAGAGGCTGGGCACGGGGAGGGCCTCTCTACTTAGTATCCCTTAGTCTGTCCTCTCCCCTTCTGGTGAAGGTGCGCTCTCTGGAGTATGAGAGGCTGGGCACGGGGAGGGCCTCTCTCCTTAGTGTCCCTTAGTCTTTCCTCTCCCCCCCTTGAGAAGGTGCGCTCTCTGGAGTATAAGAGGCTGGGCACGGGGAGGGCCTCTCTCCTTAGTGTCCCTTAGTCTGTCCTCTTTCCTCCTGGTGAAGGTGCGCTCTCTGGAGTATGAGAGGCTGGGCACGGGGAGGACCTCTCTCCTTACTGTCCTTTAGTTTTTCATCTCCTCTACTGGTGAAGGTGCGCTCTCTGGAGTATGAGAGGCTGGGCACGGGGAGGGCCTCTCTCCTTAGTGTCCCTTAGTCTGTCCTCTCCCCTCCTGGTGAAGGTGCACTCTCTGTAGTATGAGAGGCTGGGCACGGGGAGGGCCTCTCTCCTTAGTGCCCCTTAGTCTGTCCTCTCCTCCTGGTGAAGGTGCGCTCTCTGGAGTATGAGAGGCTGGGCACGGGGAGGGCCTCCCTCTTTAGTATCCCTTAGTCTGTCCTCTCCCCTTCTGGTGAAGGTGCGCTCTCTGGAGTATGAGAGGCAGGGCACGGGGAGGGCCTCTCTCCTTAGTGTCCCTTAGTCTGTCCTCTTCCCCTGGTGAAGGTGCACTCTCTGGAGTATGAGGGGCTGGGCACGGGGAGGGCCTCTCTCCTTTGGAGGGGGTTCTCCTTAGTGTCCCTTAGTCTGTCCTCTCCCCTCCTGGTGAAGGTGCGCTCTCTGGAGTATGAGAGGCTGGGCTCGGGGAGGGCCTCTCTCCTTAGTGTCCCTTAGTCTGTCCTCTCCCCTCCTGGTGAAGGTGCGCTCTCTGGAGTATGAGAGGCTGGGCACGGGGAGGACCTCTCTCCTTAGTGTCCCTTAGTCTGTCCTCTCCCTCCTGGTGAAGGTGCGCTCTCTGGAGTATGAGAGGCTGGGCACGTGGAGGGCCTCTCTCCTTAGTGTCCCTTAGTCTGTCCTCTCCCCTTCTGGTGAAGGTGCGCTCTCTGGAGTATGAGAGGCTGGGCACGGGGAGGGCCTCTCTCCTTAGTGTCCCTTAGTCTGTCCTCTCCCCTCCTGGTGAAGGTGCGCTCTCTGGAGTATGAGAGGCTGGGCACGGGGAGGACCTCTCTCCTTAGTGTCCCTTAGTCTGTCCTCTCCCCTCCTGGTGAAGGTGCGCTCTCTGGAGTATGAGAGGCTGGGCACGGGGAGGACCTCTCTCCTTAGTGTCCCTTAGTCTGTCCTCTCCCCCCTGGTGAAGGTGCACTCTCTGGAGTATGAGAGGCCGGGCACGGGGAGGGCCTCTCTCCTTAGTGCCCCTTAGTCTGTCCTGTCCTCCTGGTGAAGGTGCGCTCTCGGGAGTATGAGAGGCTGGGCACGGGGAGGGCCTCTCTCCTTAGTGTCCCTTAGTCTGTCCTCTCCCCCTGGTGAGGGTGCGCTCTCTGGAGTATGAGAGGCTGGGCACGGGGAGGGCCTCTCTCCTTAGTATCCCTTAGTCTGTCCTCTTCCCTTCTGGTGAAGGTGCGCTCTCTGGAGTATGAGAAGCTGGGCACGGGGAGGGCCTCTCTCCTTAGTGTCCCTTAGTCTGTCCTCTCCCCCTGGTGAAGGTGCGCTCTCTGGAGTATGAGAGGCTGGGCACGGGGAGGACCTCTCTCCTTAGTGTCCCTTAGTCTGTCCTCTCCCCCTGGTGAAGGTGCGCTCTCAGGAGTATGAGAGGCTGGGCACGGGGAGGGCCTCTCTCCTTAGTGTCCCTTAGTCTGTCCTCTCCCCCGCTGGTGAAGGTGCGCTCTCTGGAGTATGAGAGGCTGGGCACGGGTTGGACCTCTCTCCTTAGTGTCCCTTAGCCTGTCCTCTCCTCCTGGTGAAGGTGCGCTCTCTGGAGTATGAGAGGCTGGGCACGGGGAGGGCCTCTCTCCTTAGTATCCCTTAGTCTGTCCTCTCCCCTTCTGGTGAAGGTGCGCTCTCTGGAGTATGAGAGGCTGGGCACGGGGAGGGCCTCTCTCCTTAGTGTCCCTTAGTGTGTCCTCTCCCCCCCTTGTGAAGGTGCGCTCTCTGGAGTATGAGAGGCTGGGCACGGGGAGGGCCTCTCTTCTTAGTGTCCCTTAGTCTGTCCTCTCCCTCTGGAGAAGGTGCGCTCTCTGGAGTATGAGAGGCTGGGCACGGGGAGGACCTCTCTCCTTAGTGTCCCTTAGTCTGTCCTCTCCCCTCCTGGTGAAGGTGCGCTCTCTGGAGTATGAGAGGCTGGGCACGGGGAGGGCCTCTCTCCTTAGTGTCCCTTAGTCTGTTCTCTCCCCTCCTGGTGAAGGTGCGCTCTCTGGAGTTTAAGAGGCGGGGCACGGGGAGGGCCTCTCTCCTTAGTGTCCCTTAGTCTGTCCTCTCCCCCTGGTGAAGGTGCGCTCTCTGGAGTATGAGAGGCTGGGCACGGGGAGGGCCTCCCTCCTTAGTATCCCTTAGTCTGTCCTCTCCCCTTCTGGTGAAGGTGCGCTCTCTGGAGTATGAGAGGCGGGGCACGGGGAGGGCCTCTCTCCTTAGTGCCCCTTAGTCCGTCCTCTCCTCCTGGTGAAGGTGCGCTCTCTGGAGTATGAGAGGCTGGGCACGGGGAGGGCCTCCCTCCTTAGTATCCCTTAGTCTGTCCTCTCCCCTTCTGGTGAAGGTGCGCTCTCTGGAGTATGAGAGGCGGGGCACGGGGAGGGCCTCTCTCCTTAGTGTCCCTTAGTCTGTCCTCTTCCCCTGGTGAAGGTGCACTCTCTGGAGTATGAGGGGCTGGGCACGGGGAGGGCCTCTCTCCTTTGGAGTGGGTTCTCCTTAGTGTCCCTTAGTCTGTCCTCTCCCCTCCTGGTGAAGGTGCGCTCTCTGGAGTATGAGAGGCTGGGCTCGGGGAGGGCCTCTCTCCTTAGTGTCCCTTAGTCTGTCCTCTCCCCTCCTGGTGAAGGTGCGCTCTCTGGAGTATGAGAGGCTGGGCACGGGGAGGACCTCTCTCCTTAGTGTCCCTTAGTCTGTCCTCTCCCTCCTGGTGAAGGTGCGCTCTCTGGAGTATGAGAGGCTGGGCACGTGGAGGGCCTCTCTCCTTAGTGTCCCTTAGTCTGTCCTCTCCCCTTCTGGTGAAGGTGCGCTCTCTGGAGTATGAGAGGCTGGGCACGGGGAGGGCCTCTCTCCTTAGTGTCCCTTAGTCTGTCCTCTCCCCTCCTGGTGAAGGTGCGCTCTCTGGAGTATGAGAGGCTGGGCACGGGGAGGACCTCTCTCCTTAGTGTCCCTTAGTCTGTCCTCTCCCCCCTGGTGAAGGTGCACTCTCTGGAGTATGAGAGGCCGGGCACGGGGAGGGCCTCTCTCCTTAGTGCCCCTTAGTCTGTCCTGTCCTCCTGGTGAAGGTGCGCTCTCTGGAGTATGAGAGGCTGGGCACGGGGAGGGCCTCTCTCCTTAGTGTCCCTTAGTCTGTCCTCTCCCCCTGGTGAGGGTGCGCTCTCTGGAGTATGAGAGGCTGGGCACGGGGAGGGCCTCTCTCCTTAGTATCCCTTAGTCTGTCCTCTCCCCTTCTGGTGAAGGTGCGCTCTCTGGAGTATGAGAAGCTGGGCACGGGGAGGGCCTCTCTCCTTAGTGTCCCTTAGTCTGTCCTCTCCCCCTGGTGAAGGTGCGCTCTCTGGAGTATGAGAGGCTGGGCACGGGGAGGACCTCTCTCCTTAGTGTCCCTTAGTCTGTCCTCTTCCCCGCTGGTGAAGGTGCGCTCTCTGGAGTATGAGAGGCTGGGCACGGGGAGGGCCTCTCTCCTTAGTGTCCCTTAGTCTGTCCTCTCCCCTCCTGGTGAAGGTGCGCTCTCTGGAGTATGAGAGGCTGGGCACGGGTTGGACCTCTCTCCTTAGTGTCCCTTAGTCTGTCCTCTCCTCCTGGTGAAGGTGCACTCTCTGGAGTATGAGAGGCTGGGCACGGGGAGGGCCTCTCTCCTTAGTATCCCTTAGTCTGTCCTCTCCCCTTCTGGTGAAGGTGCGCTCTCTGGAGTATGAGAGGCTGGGCACGGGGAGGGCCTCTCTCCTTAGTGTCCCTTAGTGTGTCCTCTCCGCCCCTTGTGAAGGTGCGCTCTCTGGAGTATGAGAGGCTGGGCACGGGGAGGGCCTCTCTTCTTAGTGTCCCTTAGTCTGTCCTCTCCCTCTGGAGAAGGTGCGCTCTCTGGAGTATGAGAGGCTGGGCACGGGGAGGACCTCTCTCCTTAGTGTCCCTTAGTCTGTCCTCTCCCCTCCTGGTGAAGGTGCGCTCTCTGGAGTATGAGAGGCTGGGCACGGGGAGGGCCTCTCTCCTTAGTGTCCCTTAGTCTGTCCTCTCCCCCTGGTGAAGGTGCACTCTCTGGAGTATGAGGGGCTGGGCATGGGGAGGGCCTCTCTCCTTTGGAGGGGGTTCTCCTTAGTGTCCCTTAGTCTGTCCTCTCCCCTCCTGGTGAAGGTGCGCTCTCTGGAGGATGAGAGGCTGGGCACGGGGAGAGCCTCTCTCCTTAGTGTCCCTTAGTCTGTCCTCTCCCCTCCTGGTGAAGGTGCGCTCCCTGGAGTATGAGAGGCTGGGCACGGGGAGGACCTCACTCCTTAGTGTCCCTTAGTCTGTCCTCTCTCCTCTTGGTGATGGTGCGCTCTCTGGAGTTTGAGAGGCTGGGCACGGGGAGGGCCTCTCTCCTTTGGAGGGGGTTCTCCTTAGTGTCCCTTAGTCTGTCCTCTCTCCTCTTGGTGAAGGTGCGCTCTCTGGAGTATGAGAGTTTGGGAACGGGGAGGACCTCTCTCCTTAGTGTCCCTTAGTCTGTCCTCTCCCCCTGGTGAAGGTGCGCTCTCTGGAGTATGAGAGGCTGGGCACAGGGAGGACCTCTCTCCTTAGTGTCCCTTAGTCTGTCCTCTCCCCTCCTGGTGAAGGTGCGCTCTCTGGAGTATGAGAGGCTGGGCACGGGGAGGGCCTCTCCTTAGTGTCCCTTAGTCTGTCCTCTCCCCTCCTGGTGAAGGTGCGCTCTCTGGAGTATGAGAGGCTGGGCACGGGGTGGACCCCTCTCCTTAGTGTCCCTTAGTCTGTCCTCTCCCCCCTGGTGAAAGTGCACTCTCTGGATTATGAGAGGCTGGGCACGGGGAGGGCCTCTCTCCTTAGTGCCCCTTAGTCTGTCCTCTCCTCCTGGTGAAGGTGCGCTCTCTGGAGTATGAGAGGCTGGGCACAGGGAGGACCTCTCTCCTTAGTGTCCCTTAGTCTGTCCTCTCCCCTCCTGGTGAAGGTGCGCTCTCTGGAGTATGAGAGGCTGGGCACGGGGAGGGCCTCTCCTTAGTGTCCCTTAGTCTGTCCTCTCCCCTCCTGGTGAAGGTGCGCTCTCTGGAGTATGAGAGGCTGGGCACGGGGTGGACCCCTCTCCTTAGTGTCCCTTAGTCTGTCCTCTCCCCCCTGGTGAAAGTGCACTCTCTGGATTATGAGAGGCTGGGCACGGGGAGGGCCTCTCTCCTTAGTGCCCCTTAGTCTGTCCTCTCCTCCTGGTGAAGGTGCGCTCTCTGGAGTATGAGAGGCTGGGCACGGGGAGGGCCTCTCTCCTTAGTATCCCTTAGTTTGTCCTCTCCCCTTCTGGTGAAGGTGCGCTCTCTGGAGTATGAGAGGCTGGGCACGGGGAGGGCATCTCTCCTTAGTGTCCCTTAGTCTGTCCTCTCCCCCCCTTGTGAAGGTGCGCTCTCTGGAGTATGAGAGGCTGGGCACGGGGAGGGCCTCTCTCCTTATTGTCCCTTAGTCTGTCCTCTCCCTCTGGAGAAGGTGCGCTCTCTGGAGTATGAGAGGCTGGGCACGGGGAGGACCTCTCTCCTTAGTGTCCCTTAGTCTGTCCTCTCCCCTCCTGGTGAAGGTGCGCTCTCTGGAGTATGAGAGGCTGGGCACGGGGAGGACCTCACTCCTAAGTGTCCCTTAGTCTGTCCTCTCTCCTCCTGGTGAAGGTGCGCTCTCTGGAGTATGAGAGGCCGGGCACGGGGAGGACCTCTCTCCTTAGTGTCCCTTAGTCTGTCCTCTCCCTCCTGGTGAAGGTGCGCTCTCTGGAGTATGAGGGGCTGGGCACGGGGAGGGCCTCTCTCCTTTGGAGGGGGTCTCCTTAGTGTCCCTTAGTCTGTCCTCTCCCCTCCTGGTGAAGGTGCGCTCTCTGGAGTATGAGAGGCTGGGCACGGGGAGGGCCTCTCTCCTTAGTGTCCCTTAGTCTGTCCTCTCCCCTCCTGGTGAAGGTGCGCTCTCTGGAGTATGAGAGGCTGGGCACGGGGAGGACCTCACTCCTTTGTGTCCCTTAGTCTGTCCTCTCTCCTCCTGGTGAAGGTGCGCTCTCTGGAGTATGAGAGGCTGGGCACGGGGAGGGCCTCTCTCCTTAGTGTCCCTTAGTCTGTCCTCTCCCTCCTGGTGAAGGTGCGCTCTCTGGAGTATGAGAGGCTGGGCACGGGGAGGGCCTCTCTCCTTAGTGTCCCTTAGTCTGTCCTCTCCCTCTGGAGAAGGTGCGCTCTCTGGAGTATGAGAGGCTGGGCACGGGGAGGACCTCTCTCCTTAGTGTCCCTTAGTCTGTCCTCTCCCTCCTGGTGAAGGTGTGCTCTCTGGAGTATGAGAGGCTGGGCACGGGGAGGGCCTCTCTCTTTAGTGCCCCTTAGTCTGTCCTCTCCCTCCTGGTGAAGGTGCGCTCTCTGCAGTATGAGCGGCTGGGCACGGGGAGGACCTCTCTCTTTAGTGCCCCTTAGGCTGTCCTCTCCCCTCCCGATGAAGGTGCGCTCTCTGGAGTATGAGAGGCTGGGCACGGGGAGGACCTCTCTCCTTAGTGTGTCTTAGTCTGTCCTCTCCCTCCTGGTGAAGGTGCGCTCTCTGGAGTATGAGAGGCTGGGCACGGGGAGGGCTTCTCTCCTTAGTGTCCCTTAGTCTGTCCTCTCTCCCCCTGGTGAAGGTGCGCTCTCTGGAGTATGAGAGGCTGGGCACGGGGAGGACCTCTCTCCTTAGTGTCCCTTAGTCTGTCCTCTCCCCTCCTGGTGAAGGTGCGCTCTCTGGAGTATGAGAGGCTGGGCACGGGGAGGACCTCACTCCTAAGTGTCCCTTAGTCTGTCCTCTCTCCTCCTGGTGAAGGTGCGCTCTCTGGAGTATGAGAGGCCGGGCACGGGGAGGACCTCTCTCCTTAGTGTCCCTTAGTCTGTCCTCTCCCTCCTGGTGAAGGTGCGCTCTCTGGAGTATGAGAGGCTGGGCACGGGGAGGGCCTCTCTCCTTAGTATCCCTTAGTCTGTCCTCTCCCCTCCTGGTGAAGGTGCGCTCTCTGGAGTATGAGAGGCTGGGCACGGGGAGGGCCTCTCTCCTTAGTGTCCCTTAGTCTGTCCTCTCCCTCCTGGTGAAGGTGCGCTCTCTGGAGTATGAGAGGCTGGGCACGGGGAGGGCCTCTCTCCTTAGTGTCCCTTAGTCTGTCCTCTCCCTGTGGAGAAGGTGCGCTCTCTGGAGTATGAGAGGCTGGGCACGGGGAGGACCTCTCTCCTTAGTGTCCCTTAGTCTGTCCTCTCCCTCCTGGTGAAGGTGCGCTCTCTGGAGTATGAGAGGCTGGGCACGGGGAGGGCCTCTCTCTTTAGTGCCCCTTAGTCTGTCCTCTCCCTCCTGGTGAAGGTGCGCTCTCTGCAGTATGAGCGGCTGGGCACGGGGAGGACCTCTCTCTTTAGTGCCCCTTAGTCTGTCCTCTCCCTCCTGGTGAAGGTGCGCTCTCTGGAGTATGAGAGGCTGGGCACGGGGAGGGCCTCTCTCCTTAGTGCCCCTTAGTCTGTCCTCTCCCTCCTGGTGAACGTGCGCTCTCTGGAGTATGAGAGGCTGGGCACGGGGAGGACCTCTCTCCTTAGTGTCCCTTAGTCTGTCCTCTCCCTCCTGGTGAAGGTGCGCTCTCTGGAGTATGAGAGGCTGTGCACGGGGAGGGCCTCTCCTTAGTGTCCCTTAGTCTGTCCTCTCCCCTCCTGGTGAAGGTGCACTCTCTGGAGTATGAGAGGCTGGGCACGGGCAGGGCCTCTCTCCTTAGTGTCCCATAGTCTGTCCTCTCCCCCCTGGTGAAGGTGCGCTCTCTGGAGTAGGAGAGGCTGGGCACGGGGAGGGCCTCTCTCCTTAGTGTCTCTTAGTCTGTCATCTCCGCTCCTGGTGAAGGTGCGCTCTCTGGAGTATGAGAGGCTGGGCACAGGGAGGGCCTCTCTCCTTAGTGTCCCTTAGTCTGTCCTCTCCCTCCTGGTGAAGGTGCGCTCTCTGGAGTATGAGAGGCTGGGCACGGGGAGGGCCTCTCTCCTTTGGAGGGGGTTCTCCTTAGTGTCCCTTAGTCTGTCCTCTCCCCTCCTGGTGAAGATGCGCTCTCTGGAGTATGAGAGGCTGGGCACGGGGAGGACCTCTCTCCTTAGTGTCCCTTAGTCTGCCCTCTCCCCCCTGGTGAAGGTGCGCTCTCTGGAGTATGAGAGGCTGGGCACGGGGAGGACCTCTCTCCTTAGTGTCCCTTAGTCTGTCCTCTCCCCCCTGGTGAAGGTGCGCTCTCTGGAGTATGAGAGGCTGGGCACGGGGAGGGCCTCTCTCCTTAGTGTCCCTTAGTCTGTCCTCTCTGCTCCTGGTGAAGGTGCGCTCTCTGGAGTATGAGAGGCTGGGCACGGGGAGGGCCTCTCTCCTTAGTGTCCCTTAGTCTGTCCTCTCCCTCCTGGTGAAGGTGCGCTCTCTGGAGTATGAGAGGCTGGGCACGGGGAGGGCCTCTCTCCTTAGTGTCCCTTAGTCTGTCCTCTCCCCTCCTGGTGAAGGTGCGCTCTCTGGAGTATGAGAGGCTGGGCACGGGGAGGACCTCTCTCCTTAGTGTCCCTTAGTCTGTCCTCTCTCCCTCCTGGTGAAGGTGCGCTCTCTGGAGTATGAGAGGCTGGGCACTGGGAGGGCCTCTCTCCCTAGTGTCCCTTAGTCTGTCCTCTCCCCTCCTGGTGAAGGTGTGCTCTCTGGAGTATGAGAGGCTGGGCACGGGGAGGGTCTCTCTCCTTAGTGTCCCTTAGTCTGTCCTCTCCCCCCTGGTGAAGCTGCGCTCTCTGGAGTATGAGAGGCTGGGCACGGGGAGGGCCTCTCTCCTTAGTGTCCCTTAGTCTGTCCTCTCCCTCCTGGTGAAGGTGCGCTCTCTGGAGTATGAGAGGCTGGGCACGGGAAGGGCCTCTCTCCTTAGTGTCCCTTAGTCTGTCCTCTCCCCCCTGGTGAAGGTGCGCTCTCTGGAGTATGAGAGGCTGGGCACGGGGAGGGCCTCTCTCCTTAGTGTCCCTTAGTCTGTCCTCTCCCTCCTGGTGAAGGTGCGCTCTCTGGAGTATGAGAGGCTGGGCACGGGGAGGGCCTCTCTCCTTTGGAGGGGCTTCTCCTTTAGTGTCCCTTAGTCTGTCATCTCCGCTCCTGGTGTTGGGCTGATGCTGCACTGTAGTATAGTGAATATATAGAAATGTTGGGTTTGCAGGTGCTGGACCTGGGCTTTATGTTTTGGTTCAGTATTTTTATTTGATTTTTATTTTATTAAAAGGATAAAGGGACATTTTGGTAAAATAATAGTCAGGGGGTAATGGGGAAGGGGAAACGGTAGATTTTGGACTTGGGACTTTGGGTTTTTGGGGATAGTATTTGCTTTCAGTGATTTGTTTCTAGAATCTTTCTTATGTATATTGGATTTATCAATTTATTTTGGGGAGGGGGAGAGGGGAAATAAATGATATTGCTGGGGGGGGGGGTGCAGTGTTTGTATGTGACCTCCTTGGTGTGTGATTTGGGCCAGGAGGTTCTGTCAGTGTATGTTATTGTTCGGTTCTGTCTTTTGTCTGTGAATTGTTGTTTCTCTACACGATGGACACTTAGATTGTGATCTGTGATTTCCTGGCTCTGCTGCGGAGAGGGTGGTGACAGTTTTCGGTAGAATTTTCAGTGTGAATGATAAATATGTTGACATTTATGGGTTTTGGTTACAGATGCTTTTCAGCAGTTCCAGTTTTTCTTAATGTCCCCCCCAGGTCCTGGGAAATATACAACATCTTCTGCGCTGAGAACAGAGAATTCCCTCTCTGCCGCCGTCTGCTCCCATCTCTTGTGCAGATTTTAGGAGGAGATTGAGAATCTTAATTCATGTGTCGTGTCACGTTCCAGCTCTGACAGATGCGTCGGCCTCATTTGCTCCGATCGGGGACGAGAGCTCAGAAGATCTGCACCTGCTTCTGCTGCGGAGCCGTCATGTGGTCTCCTCCTGGTTACATGAAATCTCAGTCTCCCCTCTGCTGGGTCTTATCCTCTGGGACGTCAGAGGGGTCCGACCCGGAGAGATAGCACCAGATTACTGACACACGATCACCAAACCCAGAGGATAACGTCACATGTGCACACCGGCCACGTTTATTATACTGTCTGCTCAGAAAAGAACGTGGAAACTGCTTGTACATGGATTCATAAAGTGTCTGCGCCAGGGACGAAGGAGAGGGGGACAGAGAGAGAGAGAGAGAGAGAGAGAGAGAGAGAGAGAGAGAAGGGAAGAAGGAGAGGGGGACAGAGAGAGAGAGAGAGAGAGAGAGAGAGAGAGAGAAGGGAAGAAGGAGAGGGGGACAGAGAGAGAGAGAGAGAGAGAGAGAGAGAGAGAGAGAGAGAGAGAGGAAGAAGGAGAGGGGGACAGAGAGAGAGAGAGAGAAGGGAAGAAGGAGAAGGGAAGAAGGAGAGGGGGACAGAGAGAGAGAGAGAGAAGGGAAGAAGGAGAAGGGAAGAAGGAGAGGGGGACAGAGAGAGAGAGAGAGAGAGAGAAGGGAAGAAGGAGAGGGGGACAGAGAGAGAGAGAGAGAGAGAGAAGGGAAGAAGGAGAGGGGGACAGAGAGAGAGAGAGAGAGAGAGAAGGGAAGAAGGAGAGGGGGACAGAGAGAGAGAGAGAGAGAGAGAAGGGAAGAAGGAGAGGGGGACAGAGAGAGAGAGAGAGAGAGAAGGGAAGAAGGAGAGGGGGACAGAGAGAGAGAGAGAGAGAGAGAGAAGGGAAGAAGGAGAGGGGGACAGAGAGAGAGAGAGAGAGAGAGAGAGAGAGAGAGAGAAGGGAAGAAGGAGAGGGGGACAGAGAGAGAGAGAGAGAGAGAGAGAGAGAGAGAAGGGAAGAAGGAGAGGGGGACAGAGAGAGAGAGAGAGAGAGAGAGAGAGAAGGGAAGAAGGAGAGGGGGACAGAGAGAGAGAGAGAGAGAGAAGGGAAGAAGGAGAGGGGGACAGAGAGAGAGAGAGAGAGAGAAGGGAAGAAGGAGAGGGGGACAGAGAGAGAGAGAGAGAGAGAGAGAGAGAGAGAGAGAGAAGGGAAGAAGGAGAGGGGGACAGAGAGAGAGAGAGAAGGGAAGAAGGAGAGGGGGACAAAGAGAGAGAAGGGAAGAAGGAGAGGGGGACAAAGAGAGAAGGGGAGAAGGAGAGAGGGACAGAGAGAGAGAAGGGAAGAAGGAGAGAGGGACAGAGAGAGAGAAGGGAAGAAGGAGAGGGGGACAGAGAGAGAGAGAGAAGGGAAGAAGGGGAGGGGGACAAAGAGAGAAGGGAAGAAGGAGAGGGGGACAGAGAGAGAGAAGGGAAGAAGGTGGGAGGGACAGAGGGAGAAAAGGGAAGAAGGAGAGGGGGGACAAAGGGAGAGAAGGGAAGAAGGAGAGGGGGACAGAGAGAGAGAAGGGAAGAAGGAGAGGGGGACAGAGAGAGAGAAGGGAAGAAGGAGGAAGGGACAGAGGGAGAAAAGGGAAGAAGGAGAGGGGGGACAAAGGGAGAGAAGGGAAGAAGGAGAGGGGGACAGAGAGAGAGAAGGGAAGAAGGAGAGGGGGACAAAGAGAGAAGGGAAGAAGGAGAGAGGAACAGAGAGAGAGAAGGGAAGAAGGAGAGCGGGACAGAGAGAGAGAAGGGAAGAAGGAGAGGGGGACAAAGGGAGAGAAGGGAAGAAGGAGAGGGGGACAGAGGGAGAAAAGGGAAGAAGGAGAGGGGGGACAAAGGGAGAGAAGGGAAGAAGGAGAGGGGGACAGAGAGAGAGAAGGGAAGAAGGAGAGGGGGACAGAGAGAGAGAAGGGAAGAAGGAGAGAGGAACAGAGAGAGAGAAGGGAAGAAGGAGAGGGGGACAGAGAGAGAGAGGGGAAGAAGGAAAGGGGGACAAAGGGAGAGAAGGGAAGAAGGAGAGGGGGACAAAGAGAGAAGGGAAGAAGGAGAGAGGAACAGAGAGAGAGAAGGGAAGAAGGAGAGGGGGACAGAGAGAGAGAGAAGGGAAGAAGGAGAGGGGGACAAAGATAGAAGGGAAGAAGGAGAGGGGGACAAAGATAGAAGGGAAGAAGGAGAGAGGGACAGAGGGAGAGAAGGGAAGAATGAGAGGGGGACAGAGAGAGAGAGAGAAGGGAAGAAGGAGAGGGGGGCAAAGATAGAAGGGAAGAAGGAGAGAGGGACAGAGGGAGAGAAGGGAAGAATGAGAGGGGGACAGAGAGAGAGAAGGGAAGAAGGAGAGGGGGACAAAGGGAGAGAAGGGAAGAAGGAGAGGGGGGCAGAGAGAGGGGAAGGGAAGAAGGAGAGGGGGACAGAGAGAGGGGAAGGGAAGAAGGAGAGAGGGACAGAGAGAGGGGAAGGGAAGAAGAAGAGGGGGACAGAGAGAGGGGAAGGGAAGAAGGAGAGGGGGACAGAGAGGGAGAGAAGGGAAGAAGGAGAGGGGGACAGAGAGAGAGAAGGGAAGAAGGAGAGGGGGACAAAGAGAGAAGGGAAGAAGGAGAGAGGGACAGAGAGAGAAGGGAAGAAGGAGAGGGGGACAGAGAGAGAGAAGGGAAGAAGGAGAGGGGGACAGAGAGAGAGAAGGGAAGAAGGAGAGGGGGACAGAGAGAGAGAAGGGAAGAAGGAGAGGGGGACAGAGAGAGAGAAGGGAAGAAGGAGGGAGGGACAGAGGGAGAAAAGGGAAGAAGGAGAGGGGGACAGAGAGAGAGAGAAGGGAAGAAGGAGAGAGGGACAGAGAGAGGGGAAGGGAAGAAGAAGAGGGGGACAGAGAGAGGGGAAGGGAAGAAGGAGAGGGGGACAGAGAGGGAGAGAAGGGAAGAAGGAGAGGGGGACAGAGAGAGAGAAGGGAAGAAGGAGAGGGGGACAAAGAGAGAAGGGAAGAAGGAGAGAGGGACAGAGAGAGAAGGGAAGAAGGAGAGGGGGACAGAGAGAGAGAAGGGAAGAAGGAGAGGGGGACAGAGAGAGAGAAGGGAAGAAGGAGAGGGGGACAGAGAGAGAGAAGGGAAGAAGGAGAGGGGGACAGAGAGAGAGAAGGGAAGAAGGAGGGAGGGACAGAGGGAGAAAAGGGAAGAAGGAGAGGGGGACAGAGAGAGAGAGAAGGGAAGAAGGAGAGGGGGATAGAGAGAGAGAAGGGAAGAAGGAGAGGGGGACAGAGAGAGAGAAGGGAAGAAGGAGAGGGGGACAGAGAGAGAGAAGGGAAGAAGGAGAGGGGGACAGAGAGAGAAGGGAAGAAGGAGAGGGGGACAAAGATAGAAGGGAAGAAGGAGAGAGGGACAGAGGGAGAGAAGGGAAGAATGAGAGGGGGACAGAGAGAGAGAAGGGAAGAAGGAGAGGGGGACAAAGGGAGAGAAGGGAAGAATGAGAGGGGGGCAGAGAGAGGGGAAGGGAAGAAGGAGAGGGGGGCAGAGAGAGGGGAAGGGAAGAAGGAGAGGGGGACAGAGAGGGGAAGGGAAGAAGAAGAGGGGGACAGAGAGAGGGGAAGGGAAGAAGGAGAGGGGGACAGAGAGGGAGAGAAGGGAAGAAGGAGAGGGGGACAGAGAGAGAGAAGGGAAGAAGGAGAGGGGGACAAAGAGAGAAGGGAAGAAGGAGAGAGGGACAGAGAGAGAAGGGAAGAAGGAGAGGGGGACAGAGAGAGAGAAGGGAAGAAGGAGAGGGGGACAGAGAGAGAGAAGGGAAGAAGGAGAGGGAGACAGAGAGAGAGAAGGGAAGAAGGAGAGGGGGACAGAGAGAGAGAAGGGAAGAAGGAGAGGGGGACAGAGAGAGAAGGGAAGAAGGAGAGGGGGACAGAGAGAGAGAAGGGAAGAAGGAGAGGGGGACAGAGAGAGAGAAGGGAAGAAGGAGGGAGGGACAGAGGGAGAAAAGGGAAGAAGGAGAGGGGGACAGAGAGAGAGAGAAGGAAAGAAGGAGAGGGGGATAGAGAGAGAGAAGGGAAGAAGGAGAGGGGGACAGAGAGAGAGAAGGGAAGAAGGAGAGGGGGACAGAGAGAGAGAAGGGAAGAAGGAGAGGGGGACAGAGAGAGAAGGGAAGAAGGAGAGGGGGGCAGAGAGAGAGAAGGGAAGAAGGAGAGAGGGACAGAGAGAGAGAGAAGGGAAGAAGGAGAGGGGGACAGAGAGAGAGAAGGGAAGAAGGAGGGAGGGACAGAGAGAGAGAGAAGGGAAGAAGGAGAGGGGGATAGTGATGAAGAGAGAGAGAGAGGAAGAAAGGGAAGTAAGAAAAAGAAAAATAGGGATAAAGAGACAAAGAAGAAGGAGAGAAGGAAAAGGTGTAAACAGAGAAGAAGAAGGGAGATGAGAGCCAAGAGGTGAGATGGAGATGGCACATTTTTTTGGCCGGGCTTGGACCCTGAGGTCTTTCACTTCTCTCAATCAGGAATGTAACCGGCCTCCTACATATTTCTTCTGCTCAGTCTCGCTCTGGGTGCCCAGTTTGGAGGGGGTGTTCCTCTGGGGACTGAGGGGTTCACCAGGTCCACCTCGACCACAGTTACCCACCCCAGACCTTTGTAGAGAGCAGAGATGTCCCTGTGCATCTGGACGATGGCGCCTTATGGTCATCACTGCCCGAGAACATCTGATGTTCTGTGGTAGAAAAGGGATTCTGCTCATCTGGTGCCGCCCAAAGTCCTCACTCTGGCCCGGAGCATTGGGGTCCACATCATCTCCCTATGATCTGCACCCAGTGTGTGTGGTGTATGTCTGAGTGTCTGAAATGTGTTGACCTCATTATGTTGGGACAGTTTTATTCCTTTAGTTCTTTGTGATCTCCTGTTGATTCCTTTTACTTAAAGAGGACCTGTCACCAGCAATACCGGCTGCTAAAGGCTTACAAGTTTTCCCCATATCACCCAAAATTAGCTGCCAGTGGGGCCCTGTACTTTAATTACAGATCTTTTTCTTATATGCAAATTAGCTTTTATGACTTATGTCTGCTGGCTGTGACTCTTCTCTCTCTCAGGCTGGCAGTGAGCCACGCCCCATTATTCTGACTGACAGCTCTGTGTCTCTTCAAATCCCTGCTCTGCCTCCTTGTACTGAGGGACTGTCTGCTAATATTCACCTACAGACATATAAACCTCTATGTACACATGAGAAATATTGTGTTTTTTTACATGATGCCTTGTGTTACATTCATGTGACCAGTGACATCATTGCAGGTCCTTCAGCCATCTAAGAATAGCAAACTGTACACTATGTATGTGATTACATGAAATCCCAGCAGCCTCCATGGAGGATGGAGAGGACTAGAAGTCCATGGAGGCTGCTGTGACTTCATGTGGTCAGATACATGTATGGGATACAGTTTGCTATTATTAAATGGACCTGAGATGATGTCACATGACATGAACTGTGACCAGTAAGGATGCATAAGGAGTGGGGAGGAGTAGATGGGAGGGGCCAGATGAGCAGGACACACCCCTATGATGCAGGGTCATATAAGATTAATGGTGAATTATAGGGATGTAAGGGAAACAATTCTGGGCTAAATGAAGGTGTCAGCCAGTTACTACAGCTCTATAGGAACCTGTCACTGGCTGTATATGTGCAGATGTGCTGACAGGTTCCCTTTAACATTTACATTTACAATATGTGGTCTAAGGTAGCTGTCCATGGTGTCACATGACTGACCGTGGTCGTGGTACAATCCTGTCCCAGAATATGAAGGGATGACCCCAGAGCCGGACTATAACCAGGGAAAGGCAGAACTTCACTGCTGTCTTCACTATTTTGGTTCATGATAATTCTTGAGTATTAATTGAATTATCATTAATAATTTATTGAACTATTTAAAAGAACAATCACCATATAAATGACACTCTTAAGGAGCCCTGCGCCCCCCGGAACTGTAGGCAAGGGATTCTTTATGTTTAGGGGTGGGAATCAAAGGGTCATGGTCTAGTCCTTCATGGTTCCACATGTGACCTTCTTCACAGTAGTCTAAGCTCCACCTCTTTCCCACATGTGACCTTCACAGTACTCTTAGCTCCACCTCTTTCCCACATGTGACCTTCACAGTAGTCTTAGCTCCACCCCTTTCCCTGAGGTTATTGTTTGAGGCTCTTGAGGAGAGACAATGGTTTCCTACAGAAAGTCACAGGGGAGGAGAATGATGGGAATCTCTTGTAATTCTCTCTCCTCCTCTCGGGGTTGGGGACGGACCCAAAATAACCGGAGATAATCAACTATAAGGAGATGAGAAGAAATATCTACAGAGTCAAGAAGAGGAAGCTTTATAGCACCACATCAAGATGTCTGACATTTTTAAAGCGCCCGTGGGGTCCGGACAAAGTTCACAGACTGTAAAAATCACATTATCTCCCATCACTGCTTCTCCCTGACTCCAGGAAAAATCCACCAAAATCTCCAAAAATACAACGAACAGCAGAGAAAAAGACAGAGATACACAGAGGAGAGCAGAGATAGACAGTTTTGCATGGGGTAATCCCCCTGGCCAGATTCGATACCGAGAATTTTGGCAGAGTCCTGGGACCCTGGAAAAGTGTCCGGGAGATCAAAGCCTGGACCTCCCTCTCCCAGCCAGAGACTCTCACACTTATCCCGGTTGATCTTGGACCCAGAAGCCTCTGAGTAGCGGTCAACCTCTGACATCACCCATTGCGCCTCCCCTCCCGAGGACACGAAAACAGTGACATCATCTGCATACGCTACCACCCTTAGAGTGGCTTCCGGTGCTGCCCGATCCATCCCGACTCCCACCAACGGCCCACGATCAACCCTCCTAAGGAATGGGTCAATCGCGAACACGTATAAAAGTGGGCTCAGAGGACAACCCTGGCGAACACCAGACCCGACCTCAAAAGAGCGGCCAATCCAACAGTTCACAAGCGGGAAACTCTCTGCCACTGCGTACAAAACCTTAAGCCAATTGACAAACTCCCCCGACAGGCCATACCTCAGAAGGACAGACCAGAGGTACTCGTGGTTAACCCGATCAAACGCTTTTGCCTGATCCAAGGACAGCAAGTACCCCTTCCAGTTACCAGCCCGGCCCTGCTCCACTGCCTCCCGGACACAAAGCACAGCACTAAATGTACTGCGGCCTGGAACAGAGCAGTGCTGGGTCCCCGAAAGGAGCCGGGGCGCAAACTGCACCAGCCGATTAAACAGCACCTTTGCCAAAACCTTTCTGTCCGTATTGAGAAGCGCTATGGGACGCCAGTTCTCAATACGAGATCGGTCCTTACCCTTTGACAGGATGATCAGGGCTGACCTCCTCATTGACTTCGGCAGAGCGCCCGAGGAAAGACACTCATTGAATACCTCAGTCAAGAGGGGAACCAAGGCATCCTTAAAGGTCTTATAAAACTTGGATGTTAAGCCATCCGGACCCGGCGATTTCTTGAGGGCGAGCCCTTCAATCGCCAGGCTGACTTCCTCTTCCCTGATCATCTCCGTCAAAACATCAAGAGAGGGGTCTACTCCTGGCTCAGGGACAGTTTCTGCCAGGAAAGCCGACATCACATCCCGATCTAGATCCCTCCTGCCCAAGAGGTGTGAGTAAAAGGATCTGACGACCTCCAGGATCCCTGATCTGGACATTTTCAGGGATCCCGTACTGTCAACCAGTCCCGTGACAACTTTACCATTCACTGACATCTTGCAGTTTCTGTAAGGGTCGGGCGAGCGGTATTTCCCGTGTCTATCGTACTGACACCTCTTCAGCAAGGATTTCACTCTGGAGATGTCCTCACGACTACCTCCAGACGAGACGAGATGCTGGAGTTTCCTCCTCAGGCCCTGATACAGGCGGTACCTGTCCAGGCTCCTGAGGCTCGAGAGCTGGCGGAAGAATCTCGCCACCCTTTTCTTGAGCATCTCCCACCACTCTGACTTACTGCTACAAAGGCCCAGCAATGGTACCTGGCTCTGAAGAAAGTCCTCAAAGGATTGTCTGATCTCCGCTTCTTCCAGGAGAGACGAATTGAGCTTCCAGTAGCCTCTTCCCATCCGGGGGGTCTCTGTAACATTCAGAGAAAACAAAATTAGACAGTGGTTGGAGAACTCCACCTCAACAACGGACACTGCTGAAGAAATGGCTTCCTCCTTTAAATAAAACCTGTCTATTCTAGACCTGCAGCTAACCCTATAATAGGTGAACCCCGCGTGGCCTGGGGTGTGCCGGATGTGGACATCCACCAGGCGAGCCTCACTAGCTATGCTATTAAGAGCGACGCTATCATAAGTCAGCTTGTCTCTGGAACCTCCCCTATCCTGGGACCTCGTGACAGCATTGAAGTCCCCTCCAAAGACCACCTGCCGACTTGTAAAAAGGTAGGGCTTGATCCTCATAAAGAGACACTTTCTGTCCCACTTGGACTGGGGACCATAGATGTTAATAAGACGAAGTTCTTGTCCCTTCATGAGGACATCCAGGATCAGGCACCTCCCCATTTCTAACTCAATAACTCGTCGGCATTCTACCGGTGCGGTAAAAAGGACCGCCACTCCGCTATACGGCTCGGCCGCAAGAGACCAATAGGAATGCCCGGGTCTCCATTCCCTCTTAGCTTTATACACGGCCGCCAAATCTGGCAGCCTGGTCTCCTGCAAAAATAAAATGTCGGCTTCAATGCGGCCGAGAAAATCAAACGCTGCAAATCTAGCCGCATCAGACTTAACGCTGGCGACATTAATGGACGCCAGCGTCAACGGAGTGGGTGCCGCCATCAAGAGTGATTGAGTTAGACGGCTTTCTTTTTCCCACCCCCCTCCTTACCACCGTCTGACGAGGAGCAACCTCTACGCTTTAGGGAGACAGACATATCCATTGCCCCCTTGGTCACCCCACTGTCAGACTCATCGTCCCCATCAGCAGACTCCGGGCCAGTTTCCCCCCTCGAGGACCTTTCATCCTCCAAGGAGGGAGACTCGGTGCCCCCCACAGGACCTACCGCCACCGACTCCGGATCCTTACCCCCTACCTCCTCTTCCGAAGAGGAGATATCCTTGAGAGCTTGGAAATGGTTCGAGAGATCAATCAAAGGGGAGGTGGTTTGGCCTTCCTTTGAAGCGGCTGCAGCTTTTACAGTTTTGCGTTTTTTCTTTTTGGCACCCTTCTTACGTTTTTCATTTAGCCACCTCCTATTGTCCTCATCCATACTCTCATAAAGAGAGGAACCAGTGGTGATGGCCTCTTCCTCTTTCTCCAGCCTCCTGACCTCTTCATCCAAGTCCTGTTCCCCCAGGGCCTCAGCTGCGGCAGCACTTGTCTCAGGAACAGGGCTATGGCTCACCCCAGCAGCCTTGGGCTCCCCAAGCTCTCTGCTCCTTCGACGGCCTTCAAGTCGCCTCAACTTAGAATGTGGCATGGTTTTGCCTTTCTTCCTTGGCCCCTCTGCCCCTTCAGCCCTAGCAGAACCCTCCACAGCAGGAGCAACACCTCTGCTCTCTCCCACTGGGGCTCCGACTATATTGGCAAAGGAGCGAGGGCAGCGACTGAACGGGTGACCAAGCTCACCACACAGATGACACCTGATCTGCTCACAGTTTGCGGCAAGATAACCAACCCTCATTACATGTTAAAACGGTCACTCTCTTGACCTCATTTTGACGGGACGCCGCTTGCACAGCGAAATCCCGCCAGCCGGGCTCATTGCGCTTCAGCTCATAATTCGACCAAAAGAGCTCAAGGCCCCGAACAAAGCTGATGTCAAAAATGGGGGTGCCATAGGTATGCATCAAGGCAAAGATGTCAACTGCCTTGAAGTTCATCTTCAGAAGGAGCTCTACTACTTTTGCCCTTGGAGGGCACGCATCACTGCCCCTCCAGCGAAGACGGACCACATTCCTACGAGTCCCCACTGGCCCGGCTGTCGGGAGAGACCACACAGTGTCTCCCCCTCTTTCCTCTCGGAAGGCTGACAGGCCAAACCTGTCTATCCAGAAGGATAAATCAACCTCCTGCCCCTCTACATTCATCGTTCTCTCTCCCCTTCTGAGGGCCTCCAGGAGGCGCCGTTGCAACATGCCGTCCCCAAAGTCTGGTGATGGGGAGGATACACCAGCAGCGACACTCGCATAACTGCGCGCCTGAGATGCCGCCACCGGGGGGGCAGATGGACCAGCCCCCACTGACCCTACAGACCCACCACCTACAACAACATTACCACCACCATTCACACCACTATTCACACTACAAGATGGTACACTAGTTTCCACACACACAGTGGCTGGACCAGCTGCAGTCTTTGCCGCAGGGGATAGGACCATCTCCCCAGGACAGGCGGCCGACCCCAGGCTTGAGACAGTCCCATCCAGTCCAGCGTCCTTTTGTTTTCCTCCAGGAGGATCGGGTCCCTTTGCCCCAACTGCCCCTTCACACAGCGGCAACCGCTTAGCAGCTGCCACAGGTTCCAGGGCAGCCGGAACACTCACAGCGGGCTCTAGTGCCAGGCCGCCCCCCCCCCTCTCACTGAGGGACGGACCTGAACACCAGAACATGCCGTGCCCGCCGCCGGGCCGCCCTCACTGTTCGGCCTCATTGCCGATGTCTGCCCCACGCCACCTTTGCTACCACAAGCAGAGATGACGTTTGTTGCCATTAGCGATGCCACAGGTTTTATCTTCCCACTCCCTTCCTCAGGGTCCACAACAGAACTCGAGCTGGGGCGGGAAGTGGGACTCGCACAACGGGCTTTCCCTGCCGCTGGCGGGGGGTGCACAGGGTGGGGCACATACACCAGTCTCACCTCCTCTCTGGCCGAGATCTTCTTAGCCTTGGTCTTTATTTTCATCTCCGGTCCCAGTTCATCACCAAACGCCATGTTCTCCATATGGACCGGAGACTCGAGGAGGCGAATCTGCGCCATCAGCCTCCCACCCTGGCCGCTGGTGTCATCTTCCCCCTCACCTCATCAGATGGACACTGCTGATGTTCTGGTGCAGTCTCTTCCACCTCCTCCTCATCCACCTGTGACTGGAGGCCCCTCAGTCTCCGGGTTTTCTCCTCCTCCATTGCCCGGAACCGGTCATCGTTCTCCATCTTCTCTCTGAAGGGGCCGCTGTGCTGCAGGATGATGGTCTTCCTTCCCTCCAGAGAGTTGATGCTTTTCTTTAGCCGCTTTACAATGTCCGCTAGCTCCACCTTGCTGGTCCTGGTCGCTGTAGCCATCTTGGCCCGGGTCTCTCGCAGCTCCTCCCGGAGCCGCCACAAGGTCTTACTGGCTTCCTCATACTCACGGAGGTTCTCCACAATGCGGGTGCTATAGGTGACATCAGGCTCCCGGGCCTTGCGCACCCACCAGTCCTGGTCACCCCCGTGAGTACTTAGCTGTGAGGCTGCTCCAGAAGGAGCGCTGCTGGGTCCTGCCACCTCACCTCCACCTGGGGCCTTTCGGCGTCCACGGTTTTCTGGCTGCGACCCACGTGGAGCTGCACTGCTGCGACTCCTCTCCGATCTTCTGACCGCTGCTGGCTTGGCCGGTTGCTGCGTCTCTCCAGCTCCCGCCGGCCTAGTCCGGGAACTGGAGGCCTTGGACTGGCGTCCGCTGCTCATTCCCAGGACCTGCACGCTCCCTGGGGAGAAAATACAGGCCCCGGCTGGTCTGGGATCTCCTGGATCTCACTCACACACAGAGCACCTGGAGCAATCAGAACCAGAACCACACCCACAGGCTGAGCACTTCCTTCTCCTGTATAGATGGGCAGTGCACAGTACTACTTCTCCTGTATATATATACAGTGCACAGTACTACTTCTCCTGTATATATACAGTGCACAGTACTACTTCTCCTGTATATATGGGCAGTGCACAGTACTACTTCTCCTGTATATATACAGTGCACAGTACTACTTCTCCTGTATATATACAGTGCACAGTACTACTTCTCCTGTATATATGGGCAGTGCACAGTACTACTTCTCCTGTATATATATACAGTGCACAGTACTACTTCTCCTGTATATATATACAGTGCACAGTACAACTTCTCCTGTATATATGGGCAGTGCACAGTACTACTTCTCCTGTATATATACAGTGCACAGTACTTATTCCCCTGTATATATGGGCAGTGCACAGTACTACTTCTCCTGTATATATATACAGTGCACAGTACTACTTCTCCTGTATATATACAGTGCACAGTACTACTTCTCCTGTATATATGGGCAGTGCACAGTACTACTTCTCCTGTATATATACAGTGCACAGTACTACTTCTCCTGTATACATACAGTGCACAGTACTACTTCTCCTGTATATATACAGTGCACAGTACAATTTCTCCTGTATATATACAGTGCACAGTACTACTTCTCCAGTATATATACAGTGCACAGTACTACTTCTCCTGTATATATATACAGTGCACAGTACTACTTCTCCTGTATATATACAGTGCACAGTACTACTTCTCCAGTATATATACAGTGCACATTACTACCTCTTCTGTATATATACAGTGCACAGTACTACTTCTCCTGTATATATATACAGTGCACAGTACTACTTCTCCTGTATATATATACAGTGCACAGTACTACTTCTCCTGTATATATACAGTGCACAGTACTACTTCTCCTGTATATATACAGTGCACAGTACTACTTCTCCTGTATATATACAGGGCACAGTACTACTTCTCCTGTATATATATATATATATACACTGCATAGTACTACTTCTCCTGTATATATAGTGCACAGTACTACTTCTCCTGTATATATATACAGTGCACAGTACTACTTCTCCTGTATATATATACAGTGCACAGTACTACTTCTCCTGTATATATATACAGTGCACAGTACTACTTCTCCTGTATATATATACAGTGCACAGTACTACTTCTCCTGCATATATATACAGTGCACAGTACTACTTCTCCTGTATATATACAGCGCACAGTACT